>NC_087165.1:24761011-24773511 GCF_035594125.1 Scylla paramamosain
AAGCAGGTGACCTCATTATGAGCTAACAAGATTTATGCTCCTCGCTATTCCTGTCTCCCTTTCCTCCTCCTCCTCCTCCTCCTGCTGTTCCTCCTCCCTTGTACACTTGACACCCTCGCACAGCCACTCCGGTCACAGTCTCAGGTACAGCACACTTGTCACAGTCAAAGCCGGTAATCTAGGGTCTGAAATATCACAGGTCAACATCTGAGCCCCCGAGAGACCCTAGGGGGAAGAGTAATAAAGTGGCCACTCTTATTACCCACTTTGCTTTACTAATCACGCAAATACTTTATCGTTATTATGCTAATCTGATACCTAATTTTCAGCCAGTATTGAATGTGGAGAATAAAACTGTGCATTGATTTAATTATTTCAAAATCGAGATATAGCTTATGCTAATGAGAGGCTGCCGTCCACCATCGCCTTCCCCCACACGATCCACCGCAAAGACTTTTTTTTTTTTTTACAAGATGGCTCACTATAAGGTAACCTGTCCCCACTGAATTACTCCTATATTAGTGTATTTGTAAAGAGCTGAAGTTCCAGCCATCGGGTATTAATAGATGCGAGTGACGTGGGATTTCTAAATGTAGATGACATGAAGAAAGAGCTGATGAAAGGGTTAAGTAGGGAATTGTAAGGTAGGTGTACATGACAGGTAGAGTAGAAGTATATGACAGGTAAGATACAATGCATGACAGGTAAAGTACAGTACATGACAGGTAAGGTAAAAGTATATGACAGGTAGAGTTGATTCATATGACAGGTAAGGTACAGTGCATGACAGGTAAAGTAAAACACATGACAGGTAAGGAAGAAGTATATAACAGGTAAGGTAACAGATGTATACAAGACAGGAAGAACAAAGACAGAGCAAGGAATAGCAAGACAGACAGAATACACACGTGTCCTTAATAACAACCAGTTCTAATTTCAAGAATAATTTGCAAATGGGAAAACACAAACGAGAATTATATATAAAGCTACATATTTTCTGTAAAGTTAAAGAGGAACCATGCACGCGCGACACGCAACAGCAGCGACAGAAAACACCAATGAACACTGCCTGCAGGAGTATATACATATGAACGTACAGCCCGCAGGGGGAAGGCAAACACAAGCGTCAGTAAACTTAGAGTAATTAGGCTCGTGTATGGAATGTCAGGGCGGCCTCGCTGTATACACCTGATACACCTGCTGGAGGCTTAACACACAGGTGATTAGCTAACTTCACTCCCCCGCTCTGTCGCACACACATAATAGGATGGCTGGGAATGTAAAGATTTCTATATATTATTTTACTAGATGCACTTTTATATTATGATGAACTGGCGTTATGATGCATTCATTTCACTGTTTCCATGTACGTGGGATGTGGACGGAAGGGGGAGATGAAAATGGACAGAGGAAGGGTGGTGCGTTCGATTGGATTTTGTTCATGATTTCTTTTTTTTTTCTTTTTAATGTTGTGGTCCGTCTTTTCCTCGTTGTTGTTGTTGTTGTTGTTGTTGTTCATTTATGTTGCAGTCCTCGTCTTATCCTGCTTCCTTTCCCCATTTTTTTCTTCTTTTCCTCTTTCTTCTTCTTCGTCTTTTCCTTCTTCAATCCCTCCTCCTCCTCCTCCTCCTCCTCCTTCTGCACCACCAACTCTTCAAACACATACCAACTAACTCCTTCCACAGAGAAAAGAAAGACACAAACTCCTTCACTCAGTTTTTTTATCCCCCTCCCTTACGCACACCAAGCCCTTTCCCTCACTAACACACACCCCACCCCCAACCTTCCAACCCTGCCCAGCACTCACCTCAACTCAAGACCATCACAGTCACGAGGATCAAGCCTTCAACCATAGCATATCACACCTATCCTTTGATTACAGATCCCCCCGCTTGTTACCTCGTCCCCGTGCTCCGCTACGAGTACTCCGAAGGGCCGAGACTCATCGCAGGGACATCATCATCCATAGAGCAAATACACCAAAGGAGAGATCTTGCCGGGAGGAAGAAATTGACCGGCGGAGGGAATTGCGGGACGGAGGGAAAGTAGAGAGAGAGGGACGGACGGAGTGAAAGGACAGAGAGAGAAGGAATGGAGGGAAAGAGAAGGAGAGGGGAGAACATGAGGGAGAGCACAGAATGGCCGAGGAAGGGAAGGAAAGTGAGGAGCAACACGAGCCGCTACCCAATTGAGATAGAAATATGCCCAATTTCTTGCGCAGCATTGTACGAACACATTTCAGGAGGCGAGAGAGAGAGAGAGAGAGAGAGAGAGAGAGAGAGAGAGAGAGAGAGAGAGAGAGAGAGAGAGAGAGAGAGTGAGAGAGCCGTTATGCCCTCACCTCTGTGCTGCCAAAATCTGTATATGCATCGTACAGACAACAACACGCCAGCGATGAAACGACGACAGGTGAACCGTCAAGGGTAAAGAATAAAAGTGAACGAATAGACCAGGTAAATAAATAAATAAATAAATAAATAAATAAATAAATAAAAGGTGAGCCATTTGCCGTAAGGAATAAATGTAATAGATAAAAATGTAAATGAATAAAGAGATTAATAAAGAGGCTGAAACAATGAAATGCACATTCGTATTTAAGAACAGAGCTAGGCAAAAAAAATAAAAAATAAAATAAATAAATAAAATAAAGATAAAATAAAATAATACAGCATAAGTTAAAAAAAAAAAGAGAAAAGAGGGAAAGAAAGAAAAGACGTACGAAAGAGAGGCATAACATATTAAAGGGATTAAAACAACAAACACACACGTTACAGATTTACGTAAGAATACATTATAAAAATAAATAAATAAATAAAAACTGGAAAACACACAGTATACATTAATAAATAAAAATTACAATACCTATCATACATCGAAATTTGATCTTATCCGTAAAAAAAAAAAAAGGTAAAAATTTGAGTGCAACCACGAAAAACATTAAAAGAATTATATAAAGAAAAATTACACCAAACATTTTTCTTTTTTTATTCCAAATCTAACATTAAAAGAAAACTGTGGAAACAACAGGAAAACTTTCAAAATAAATAAAAAAAAGGAAGAAACACCATCACACACAACAACGACAAATGTAAAAAAAAAAAAAAAAAAAAGAAGAAAAACGAAAAAAGAAAAAGGAAAAGCATCCAAGTTAAACATAAAAAAACTGGAAAAGGAAAAAAAAAACAAAGAGAAAAGAAGTGAAAAAAAACGCAGAACTCATACGCAGAGCAACGGAGGAAGGAAAAAAGGCTGGACACGTGATGATTAAAATGAAATGAAAAACAGAAGGTATGCATATAAATGAGAGAGAGAGAGAGAGAGAGAGAGAGAGAGAGAGAGAGAGAGAGAGAGAGAGAGAGAGAGAGAGAGAGAGAGAGAGAGAGAGAGAGAGAGATGAAATGAAAGAAAATAAACAGAAAATGGAAAAACACCAACATAATATTCAGAGAACAACAACATCAGCAACAACAACAACAACAACAACAACAACAACAATTAGTACCCCATCCACTCACTACCCTCCCCTTTCCCTCTCTCACAACAACACTTAAAGAAACAGTGACTAAGAAGAATATCTACCATCACCTCCGCTCCCCCCAAAAATAAGAAAATTACTCTCTGCTCTCTCTCTCTCTCTCTCTCTCTCTCTCTCTCTCTCTCTCTCTCTCTCTCTCTCTCTCTCTCTCTCTCTCTCTCTCTCTCTCTCTCTCTCTCTCTCTCTCTCCGAAATTAAACTGCCAATCTCTTAATAAAAAATATATAAAAAAATCATCCCTATTCTGAAAAAAAAAAGAAAGAAAAACATTGACATCAGATCCAAACCCCTGATAATAAAACTAATAAATAAATAAATAAACATACAATTGAATAAATACTTCCTCAACAATACCATTTGCTCAACAATATATTTGCTCCCCTCGTCCATCGCTCCCTAGAAACTCAATACCCAGTAAAAATAAATAAATAAATAAACACATAAAAAAACACAACTTTAACCACCACCCTAAAAATAATAAATAAATACATAAATAAATAAATAAAAGAAATTACCTTCCAAAGAGTATACATCGTTTACCTCAAAGCATTACTTTCCCACGGCGTCAATAACACATGAGGCAAAGGAGGGAGTAAGTACAGGAAGGCGATGATGACAAGGGAAGAAGAGTAGTACAGGAGAGAGAAAGAGAAAGAGAGTAAACAGATTATTACATTTGGGTGTGGTCATGAGTGGGAGGAGGAGGAGGAGGAGGAGGAGGAGGAGGAGGAGGAGGAGGAGGAGGAGGAGGAGGAGGAGGAGGAGGAGGAGGATTACAGGGGTGGAGAATGCAGAGTGTATAAACAATAGGATTATTCAGGAGGTGGGTGGGTGAGAGAGAGAGAGAGAGAGAGAGAGAGAGAGAGAGAGAGAGAGAGAGAGAGAGAGAGAGAGAGAGAGAGAGAGAGAGAGAGAGAGAGAGAGAGAGAGAGAGAGAGAGACACCCAACACATTACATACTACTTCGCAACTCTCTCTCTCTCTCTCTCTCTCTCTCTCTCTCTCTCTCTCTCTCTCTCTCTCTCTCTCTCTCTCTCTTCCTTTCCTGCCTCTGTTCTACACTCCTTGCTTCTCTCCATCTTTCCTGTTTCCTTCCTAGTCACATCTCTCTCTCTCTCTCTCTCTCTCTCTCTCTCTCTCTCTCTCTCTCTCTCTCTCTCTCTCTCTCTCTCTCTCTCTCTCTCTCTCTTATCCCTTCAGCTTGTTTTCTCTCCATACCTCCTTCGTATTTCCTTCCTATCTTCCTCTCTTTCTTCTCCTCCCTGCTCCTCAGTACCTCTACCTCAGGCTGTCCTTTCATCTTTCCTTCCTTCCCTGCATCCCAGCCTTCTTCAGATCTTCTCTCGCCTCTACATTATTCACACTACCCCCACACACTTCACAGGTAAAAATTTGTTGCTCTAGCTTTCATTCATTTAGTTATTCTGTGTGTGTGTGTGTGTGTGTGTGTGTGTGTGTGTTTCTCGTGTTCCGTCTTTCTGTTTCTGTCTGGTTCTGTCTTTTATTTATTTATTTTTTATTTTTTTTTTTGTCGCGGCTTGTGTGTGTCATTGTTAATTTGAATGCTTGTCTCTGGTGTCTGATCGTTTGTTTGTTTGTTTGTTTGTTTGTTTGTTTGTTTGTGTGTCTCTCTCGCTCTGTTTGTGGATTTTGTTGAGTTCTATCTGTCTTTATCTCCTTCCACCTCTCTCTCTCTCTCTCTCTCTCTCTCTCTCTCTCTCTCTCTCTCTCTCTCTCTCTCTCTCTCTCTCTCTCTCTCTCTTCTTCACCTACTCTTCTTCTTCCTCCTCCTTTTCAACAAGCACTACCACTTCCTCTTCTCTATGTAATATCCATTCTCTCCACCCTACCTCAGTACCTCCTCCCCATCTCATTGCCCTCCCCCTCCCTCTCCTTCTCCCTCCCTCTACTGTCACTTACCTCTCCCACGCACCTGTCCAGTTGGCAGCAATTAAGGACAGGTGACGCCTAGGAATGAACCAATAGTGTGAGAGAGAGAGAGAGAGAGAGAGAGAGAGAGAGAGAGAGAGAGAGAGAGAGAGAGAGAGAGAGAGAGAGAGAGAGAGAGAGAGAGAGAGAGAGAGAGAGTTTGCAAGAAAGAAAGCGAAGATGGTTTCCTTGACCCCGACCTCTTCCTGCTTGCCCTCCATCCCTCCCTCCCTCATTCCTTCCTTCCTTCCTTCCTTCCTTTCCTCCTTCCCTCCCTCTCACCAGACGCCAATCCTTCCCTCCTTGCCTACCTCTCTCCTGGCCTCGCAAAACCTTCCTTCCATTCCCTCGGCCATCTTTTACTCCCTAACTTTCATTCCCTCAACCATCTTCCCCTCCCTCCCTCCCTCCCCTCCCTCACTCTCCACCCTCTCTCCTTGACTCTCCCTCCATCCTCCAACTGAAATCTTCATCTTATTCCCCAGACCATCTCTCCCTTTCTCCGTCTCCTCTCATCCGTTCCCTCACTCTCCCTCTCCCCACACACCCTCCGCCTCTCCCCGGGCCATCTTCCCTCCACCTCGTCACACGCCGGCCTGATAATTCCTTGCAAGTGAGGTCACGAGCGTTTCACCTTTGACCTTCATCACTCGAGACCTGTGGACTTATTTCTGGGTCACCTGAACTTTTTCTCTCACCTGTTTCATTCTTCGCTAATCACATTGTAATTTGTATCCTCTGTACCTTTTTTTTTTCCCTAATGAATCTTTCTTTTTTCTCTTGTATATCGTAGTTAATTTGTTTTTCTCTCTAATGTTTATACTTGTGTACTGTAACGTAGTATAGTGGAGTCAGATAGCTTAGACAGGATTTAAAGCTATGTTGCTGTTTGAAATCTCTTGTAATCCTTTTTGTAATATTTGTAACTAATACATTATCCAGTTATCTCTGCCTCACCTCTGTAGTTTAGTCTTTATAATCTTCCTCTACCTCCTTCTTCTCCTCCTGTGCTGTGTCTCTTGTTGTGGTCTTGCGTCTCTTACTTTAAATTAGCGAGTGTAGCTGGCCACAAACAGCCTCGCGTGGATCAGCAGGTCTGTTGATGTTTGTTCTTCCTTTGTGATCCTCTTCCTATATCTTCTTGACAAAAATTCATCCCATTCTTGTGATTTCTTCTTTATTCTCTCTCTTTCCATTTGCACTCCTTTCCATATCTGTTCTGTGTGTTCTCTCTCTCTCTCTCTCTCTCTCTCTCTCTCTCTCTCTCTCTCTCTCTCTCTCTCTCTCTCTCTCAAATCCTATGCACGCCTGGGATTGTCTGTCGTTATATTTTTCATTATTATCGTTGTTGTTGTTGTTATTGTTGTAAAGAACATCTCTTCTTAACCCTTTTTTTCCCTCCCATCTCGTTGTTCACCATTTTCCCTTTATGCAAACTTTCATCATGATATTTTTACTTCTTCATGTTTTATTTTTTATTGTTCTTTATTCCTCACTTCCATTCTTTCATCACATTTTCCTCTCACCCTTCATTTTTTTCTCTTTTTTTCTAGTCTTCATTAATTTTATGTCCCTCAATGTTGTCTTTCGTCTCCAAAATACTTTCAAAAACTAGAGACAACAACAACAACAACAACAATAACAACTACTACTACTACTACTACTACTACTACTACTACTACACACACACACACACACACACACACACACAGGAGTTAGTTATTAGTGCGCACCGTAATGGGATGTTTCGGAACCTATTGAGTCTTGGGAGAGATTTACAACCCCGCCGCGTCGTCCCCGCAATGGATGGCTTCCCGGAGACACGGCCCGGAGCAGGAGGAGGAGGAGGAGGAGGAGGAGGAGGAGGAGGAGGAGGAGGAGGAGGAGGAGGAGGAGGAGGACAGAAAAATAAAAATGAAAAGCAGACTTGGAATATTTCAAATCGTTATAGTGTGTGTGTGTGTGTGTGTGTGTGTGTGTGTGTGTGTGTGTGTGTGTGTGTGTGTGTGTGTGTGTGTGTGTGTGTGTGTGTGTGTGTGTGTGTGTGAGTTACAGTATAGTATAATAGTGTAATAAAAATAATGATGACGATGATGATAATAATAAAAATAATAATAATAATAATAATAATAATAATAATAATAATAATAATAATAATAACAACAACAACAACAACAAATAGTGGAAGCATAAATCCTTCCTTCACGTGACCTTCATAACGCATCTATATTTTCCTTTTCTTCTGGTCTAACACACACACACACACACACACACACACACACACACACACACACACACACACACACACACACACACACGCCATTGTTTACCTCTCCGCAATCAATACTTCATTTAAAGTTAATAACACCATCATAATAACACCCAGGAAAAAAATATATATATTACGAGAATCATTACGGCATTTAAAAAGAAAAAAAGAAAAAAAGAAAAAAAGAGAGGCTCGAATAATAGTTTAGGGTATTTTCTGCACTACACACACACACACACACACACACACACACACACACACACACACACACACACACACACACACACCTGTCCACCCCAATGATAAATTACCTTTGGATGTTCTTTCAAGGTATCTAAAGGGCTTATCTACTCACCTCTCTCTCTCTCTCTCTCTCTCTCTCTCTCTCTCTCTCTCTCTCTCTCTCTCTCTCTCTCTCTCTCTTACCATTCCCTCCCCCTCCACGTAACACTCACTCCATATCCCTCAGCTCTCCTTCCTTCTCTTTCTCCATTTGTTTAAGTCCTTTATTCTTTTCCTTTGTTTTCTGTGTTTTCTTATGCTTTTGACTTTATTTCCTTGGTTTTCATCCTTTCGTTTTTTTTTTATTTTCACTTCCTGTTATTCTTTTTTTTTTACTTTCTTGTCCTATATTCCTCGTCCTCGTCATCTGCTTTTTCCTCTTTATCATAGTTCCCTCCTTCCTCCTCTTCTTCCTTCTTCCTTCTTCCTCTTCCGTTTCTCGTTCTCCACTACCACGCTTCCTTCTCCCCCTCACTTTTTCTCATTTTCTTCCTTCCTCCTTTTCTTCCACCTCTTCCTTCATCGCCACCACCGCATTCCACACCCCATAAGTCTAATCCTTCGCCTCCATCCTCCAAATACTCCCTCCTTCTTCTCCTCCTCCTCCTCCTCCTCCAGCACCTCTGAACTTCCCCCACCCACTTCCCCGCTATCTTCTCCCTCCCTTCGTCCCTACCACCCAGATAGAGAGAGAGAGAGAGAGAGAGAGAGAGAGAGAGAGAGAGAGAGAGAGAGAGAGAGAGAGAGAGAGAGAGAGAGAGAAAGAGGGAGATACAGACACACACCTGCCTCGCCCAGCAGCATTCTCACCTTTAAAGATGACTAATTGATATATCAAGAGACTCACCACTGCGTTCCTCTTATCTGGAATGCTGCAGGTGTGTGAGGGGGATGCGGTGTAGGGCAGGTGTGGAGGCTGGGAGGGATGGGGACTGAAAACTGGCAGGCAGGCAGGATGGAAAGCGGGAGAGCAGGCTAGCAGGCAGGAAGGGAAGGCGGAGCGAAGGTAGGAAAGGGAAAGATAGCCATGGAGGAAGGAAAGGTGAAGGAGGCGCTGAAGAAGGAAGGTTCTAGTGGTCTGAGAAGGACGAGGGATTCTGCTGAGGTATTGAGGAGAAGGGAGGAGAAGGAGAGGAAGGGAGGTATGAAGAGAGGGAATAAGGACGGGTATTGCGAAGCTTTACTGGAGGGGTAGGAGGAGAGGGAGGGAGGAAGGGAGATACGAAAGGAGGAGGGATGCTGCAATACGGGAAGGTGGTATGAGAAGAAGGAGCAGTAGGGAGGGAGGAGGAGGTAATAGGAGGGATGCTGCGGTCTAAGGAGTCGAGGGAGGGAGAGGAAGAGAAAGGAGATAGGAAGAAAAAGAAAAAAATAAAGGAAAGAAGGAAGGAAAGAAAGAAGGAGGAAGAATCCCCACACACACACACACACACACACACACACACACACACACACACACACACACACACAGGAGGAGGCTGGATGATGCAGAGCGACACAAGTACACAGTGAATTTGTACCGCGCCGCTGAAGGGATGACAACAGGGCTTTCTGCGGTCACTTCACCACAATACCTGCAGGCTTGCCAGGCACAGCATGTCATCACCGCCCCAGGGAGGGAGAGAGAGAGAGAGAGAGAGAGAGAGAGAGAGAGAGAGAGAGAGAGAGAGAGAGAGAGAGAGAGAGAGAGAGAGAGAGAGAGAGAGAGAGAATCATCACCACACACGCCACTCTTAGGTTTCTCTTTCAATGCTAACATACAAGAGAGGCTTCCACGACACCCCTCTCTCAATCTCTCAATAACACCACCCCTCCCTCCCTCCCTCCCTCCCTTCCCTGCCTCCCCTGACCTTGCTTTCGTGCTGCGCCAAAGAAAACGGTGATGGCAGCAGCAGAAGCAAGCAATGAAAAACGGCACGCCAAACACGCAATGACAACAGGTAAACTACGTAAATCCGGGTCATGTACTCGCGTTAAAGGAAATAAAAAATAAAAAAAAATAAACTGGTGGAGGTGGACGGGATAATGAAGACCAGACTCACTCCATCTGATCACGCAATACACTGTACGTACATCTCTTCACACACCACTACCCACCACTACCACCACCACCACCACCACCACCAAGGCCACAGTACAAACACGACCGATTCCTGGATGATATTGCGGTCACTCTCTCCCGTTTAACTATTTCGAGCGCTCGCTAAAAAAAAACAAAGAGAGAAACACACACAGAGACACACAGAGAGAGAGAGAGAGAGAGAGAGAGAGAGAGAGAGAGAGAGAGAGAGAGAGAGAGAGAGAGAGAGAGAGAGAGAGAGAGAGAGAGAGAGAGAGAGAGAGAGAGAGAGAGAGGCGAATTAATATGGTTTTTCGATATTACGTGGTCCATAAAGCATTCGATAAACGATATAAACAGTTCACAGCCAGGAGGAAAAATTCATAACCAATCAAGTCTGTACATCTGAAAGACAGTTTTGCTTGATAGTGTGAAAAGCGTATCACTGGAAGAGAGAGAGAGAGAGAGAGAGAGAGAGAGAGAGAGAGAGAGAGAGAGAGAGAGAGAGAGAGAGAGAGAGAGAGAGAGAGAGAGAGAGAGAGAGAGAGAGAGAGAGAGAGAGAGAGAGAGAGAGAATTTACCTTCAATCACAAACCAATTAGTACAGTCATCACAAACACTTTTTTTCTTTCTTTTCTCTGCTTCTCTTTTTATTCACTGAGCAAGTATACCAACCTGACTTCCTCCTCCTCCTCCTCCTGCTCCTCCTCCTGCTAAACTCCACGTGATGAAGGACAAGGCTTGGGAACGGCAGAGAAGACAAGGGGACGGAGGCGGCAGAGAGGGAAGGACTAAGAGTAGAATGAACTGAAGACAAAAAAAATAAAAAATAAATAATAAATAAATAAATAAATAAAATAAGGAAAAGAAAAAGAAAAACCCACAGGAGGTAAAAAGGGAAGAAGAAATGAGGTCAATCTTCACACACCACAAAATTAAAATGTCGGATCCTGTGAGAGTTACAATCCTTCTCTCTCTCTCTCTCTCTCTCTCTCTCTCTCTCTCTCTCTCTCTCTCTCTCTCTCTCTCTCTCTCTCTCTCTCTCTCTCATGCGTCTGACCTTCCTCCTCTTCTCCTCTAAAACTCCAAACGTAATTTTTCCCTCCTGTCCCTCTCCTGTCAATTCTCTCTCTCTCTCTCTCTCTCTCTCTCTCTCTCTCTCTCTCTCTCTCTCTCTCTCTCTCTCTCTCTCTCTCTCTACACCCCACACCGCCATCTCATTCTTCTCTTCTGCTTCTCTTCCTCTTCCTCTTCCTCCTCCTCCTCCTCCTCCCCCTCCACAATTCCCAATCAGCTCTTCCCATTATTCACTCATTCCCCCTACCTTCTCTCTCTCTCTCTCTCTCTCTCTCTCTCTCTCTCTCTCTCTCTCTCTCTCTCTCTCTCTCTCTCTCTCTCTCTCTCTGTCTCTCTCAACTCCTCTCCTATCCATGCTCGTTCTTTCCAAGTTCCTGCCTTTTCACTTCATTTATTTTATAACTTTTACTTCTTCAATTTTATACCGCGATTCTCTCTCTCTCTCTCTCTCTCTCTCTCTCTCTCTCTCTCTCTCTCTCTCTCTCTCTCTCTCTCTCTCTCTCTCTCTCTCTCTCTCTCTCTCTCTCTCTCTCTTTCCTCTCTCCCCTGCTCATTTTCTTTTTTTGACATCTCTCTCTCTCTCTCTCTCTCTCTCTCTCTCTCTCTCTCTCTCTCTCTCTCTCTCTCTCTCTCTCTCTCTCTCTCTCTGGAGCAGTGGCGCGTCTTTCCCCCTTTTCCCGCCGCTCAGGTTTAATGGTCCGTGTTCTCGTCCCCATCACCGGCCGTTTCCATCACCGCTCACCACCACCTCTTCATTTCCCTCATTCCTGCTGCCTTTAAACACCTTCATCCTTATCTTCCTTTCTTTCATTTAATTTCTTCATTCTTCTTCTTTTTTTTTCTATCTATACACTCCTTATCCTTTACCCTTCTTCATTCTCTTTCATTTTAAAGGTTATATAATTTTTCTTTCATTCATTCCCTTGTGTTTCCTCATGGCCATCCTTTTAAAAATGCCTGACCGTCTCTCTTTTTCATTTCACTGCATCATTCTTTTCCTATTCACTTCTTTCTTTTTTTTTCTTTCTACATTTCTATTCTTGCTTCCTTCATTCCAGGGTTTTTTTTTATTATTTATTTTTACACTTCATTCTCGTATTTCATCTCAATCTTATTTTAGCTTCTCATCCTCGTTTCTTTCATTTCAATTATTTTCTCTCTCCCACTCCTTTACTACGTTCCTTTACCTTCCACAGTCCTGTCCTAGTTTCCTGAAATCCAAAAGCTGATTTTTTTTTCCTCACTCCTTTCTTTATTACATTGGTGTCTTTTTAAACTTATCCTCTCTCCTTTCATTTTATTCTTTCCTTTTACTCTTTTTTTTAATTTCCATCTACGTTTTTTTTTAT
>NC_087165.1:24778511-24803511 GCF_035594125.1 Scylla paramamosain
GAGGAGGAAGGAGACAAAGAAAGAGTTGGAGAATGAGAACAAGGCGGAGGAGGAGGAGGAGGAGGAGGAGGAAGAAGAGGAAGAGGAAGAGGAGGAGAAGGAAGAGGAGGGGAGCTATTATAAGGGTGTCAGGGAGGCGAGGGAGTAAGGGGAGACTAGGGGTATTAAAGGGACCGTGTTGAGACCAAGTCGCGGTGTGCGGGGAACAGTTTTGTGTTGGTCTTCTAACTGCGAAAGACGACGATTTAGAGAAATTGGGAAACCTACAACAAAGAAAAAAAAAATAATACATAGAAGGAAAAGAGCAATATGGAAGCGATGAGAAGAAGAGGAAGGGAGGGGAAGAGAAGAGAAGGGAGGGGGAAGAGAAGAGAAGGGAAGGGGAAAAGGAATAATAGGTAGGTTTGAGAAAGGAAGAAACAGAGATAGCATTGGAAGAGGCTGTGTGGTGGGTTGTGTTGTGGTGGTGACAGTGGTGGTGGTGGTTGTAAAGGGGCAGGGGAGAGAGAGAGAGAGAGAGAGAGAGAGAGAGAGAGAGAGAGAGAGAGAGAGAGAGAGAGAGAGAGAGAGAGAGAGAGAGAGAGAGAGAGAGAGAGAGAGAGAGAGAGAGAGAGACAGACAGACAGACAGACAGACAGACAGACAGACAGACAGACAGACAGACAGACAGACAGACAGACAGACAGACAGACAGACAGACAGACAGACAGACAGACAGACAGACAGACAGACAGACAGAGGAGGAGGAAAAGGGTGGAAGGCAGGTGGAAAGAAGAAGGAAGAGGGGAGGCTATGATGAAAAAGAGGAGGAAAGGGACCTGCCCACCACCATCACCACCACCACCACCACCACCACCACCACCATCACCACCACCTCCTCCTCCTCCTCCTCCTCCATCAGCCAGCATTCCTTCCCCTCCAGGGTCGTGTGGTATGTTGGCAAAGGAGGAGGAGGAGGAGGAGGAGGAGGAGGAGGAGGAGGAGGAGGAGGAGGAGGAGGAGGAGGAGGAGGAGGAGGAGGAGGAGGAGGAGAAGGAGGAGGAGGAGAATTGTTGGTCGAGCAAAGGAAATTGTAGTGTGGAAAGATGAGGAAATGAGAAATAAGAGAAGAGAAGAGAAGAGAAGAGAAAGGAAGGGTAGGTAAGAGAAGAGAACAGAACAGAACAGAAGGCAAAAAAAAAAGAGAGAGAAAAAGGAAGAAGGAAACGCCCATCTGCTCATTCTCAGCTCTGTTCCATCCCTCTCCCTAATGCAAGAGGTAATCAGTTCCCTCACTCTTTCACCTCTCACTGTTACAATATTGAACTCTACGGCTAATTTCTGCATTGTTTTCCATTTTCTACGACTCAAGACACCAAACCTGCACTGGCCTCTGTATTAGTTATGTTTACAGCTATTTTTGCTTTTCTGATTCACTGGAAGCTTCAATTACGAGGTCTAATCTTTAGTGTTTGTAAGTCTTGATCTTGACATTAAAGACTAAGGTGCAAATGTGTCATACTGAACATCAGCACCAGAAGAGGAACATTAACATTAATAGTATTGATGATTACTTACGGTTTTTCCTGCATCGAAGAGAGAGAGAGAGAGAGAGAGAGAGAGAGAGAGAGGCTGTCGTGACCTACCTCCATTCCCAGTGGCTGCCTTGCCCCACCTGACTGGCCGCTCACTCACCTGCGGGAAAGAAACACAGCGATTATTGCAGCGTCGTGACACCTGCCTACCTGACACATACACACACACACACACACACACACACACACACACACACACACACACACACACACACACACACACACACACAGATCATCACATACATTTACATAGTGCTTATTTACATTTTCTGAGAAGGAAAAGCATTTGAAACCCTTACAAGTACTATATAGATAAGACAAGATAAGATATAGAGTTCTTTAGACAAGTATAAAAAAGCAAATGCATTTCAATCTCCCAGCAGCTCACAGCCTCCTTTCTTAGTCCCCCGGTGCTCTCCTCACCACCTGCTTAGCCATGGTAATTGCGCCTTAGCCTTCCTCTCTCAGGGACTTGGCTCAAACTCCTGCCACTCCTTTACATATCTTGAAAGCATTCGATACACTCTGGCAAAACTATTCCGTCTCTCAGATTACATCCTTCCGTAAGTTCTTTTCGAGGATAATTACACTTAATGTGCTCCAAGTCCATCACAAGTAGTGTCCGAACGTGCCTCGCTGCTTCGTTCACTTTTTTATTATTCAGGGTGCGGTTCTCCCCGGTACTCAGCGCCCTATTCACACATGCTGACGATTCCACCCTGAAATTTTCGCGTCCATTAGCAGGCGACACTCCCGCCACTCCCTCGGCACCCGCTCCACAACTCCCGTACAGCAGTTGCCGAGCATCGCCTTGGGTTCGATCAGTCTCGTGTTTCTGAAAGGCCAAGAAACCCCCAGAGATGTTCAGTGATTTTATTCATTCAGTATTACACACAACTTACAAACTTATTACAGTCCTTTACTGCTCGTCACGGCTGAAGACGTAGATAATCAGCTGCAGTGGATGTGAAGCTCAAAGTTATTTCTAACCTCTTGATTATGAGAAATGGCATCTAAACTTCATAGAACCTCCTCAAGGCATCCATAATATAACGAAACATGCCGCTGTGTTGAAAAGCATAGTACTTCATTTTCCAATCACTCCACACCCTCCCACACGAGCCACTCACTCCCTCTCTTCCTGAACGAAACTCTAACAACTCACTCTCGCACGCTAAGTATTCCCATTCTTTCCTCAATAAAGCCAGTGTGCCCACCTCTGGTCTTCCTACATCACTCTATACAACGACAAGAATTGTGAATAATTTCTGTCAAGCCTCCTGTCGTACGCAGCAACTGTCACTGTGGTACAAGACCTTCCCTCGCCCCTGTATGGAGTACATCCCTAATGGTGGTCACTGTGACGCATTATTATTTAATGGCGTGGAATCAATACCAATTCACCTCGACAAGTGTTCTCCTTTATCTGAGCGTCTGTAATCCCTCACGCTCCTTTGTACTAACGCCTCTCTTTCTGTCTGCCGCTCACGCGCAACATCCATCTCAAGCCGCCAGTTCGTGACGTGGAGGGAATCTCACGGCTCACACCTCCACAGGCACCATACTGGATGACATTATTTCACTCTCACACTTTACGAAGGCACCACTGACGTAATCACTAAAGCTCCAGCTCCAGAGTTGCCAAGTGAGTATAAAATTGCCCTAATACCACCTGGCTACTCTGCATTTTATATTTAAATTTATTTGTTTTATTGGGCTTTGTTTAGCTTCAGTCTTAGGAACAATCAGCACATGTAAAACACTCAAAACACCCATATATACATACATGGAAGACTACGTAAAGTTGTATCAATTTGGAAATTTCTGTAATTCTAACGAAAGACAAATTCCGCAGTACACGTGTAAAAATTCTTTTCTTCGTGATCGCCCGCCACCAATTAGCGTCAGTCGAAGAGCACCAGCCAGAAAATTGGGAGGGCAGGACACGCCCACCGCACCACGCCGCCTTCACCAAGTGTTTGCCTTGACATACGAGTAACCACGAGTTCAATTCTCCAACTCAATTACTAAAGTAATCAATGGCGTATTACGGTGATGGGCAAATATTGTCTTCCGCTTTCTTCCAATTCTTTAATAATTCCTTCCGGGTTCACATAGGAACACAAGGGTACACAAAGGAAGAACAAATTGCAGCAGACGCATTGGTCCTTATGAGACTGTCGGTGATAAGCTAAAAAGTCTAATCAAAGAGGAGTGATGTAAAATATTTCATAAGAATGCTCCTCTTGTATTCGCTGTGCTGGTCGCGATCCTTTAAGTATGCTAGTCACTGGTCTGCTAAGATTTAAAAAGCTGAAGAAAAAGTCTTCTTTCACACACGAAGGTCCTGTAATTCCATTTTCTGCAGCTCCCAGACGCCAGCCAGGAGGTGCAGCTGAGTGGAGGCTGCTGCAGCTCACGCTCGGCCGCGCCACGTGAAGCAGGGCAAGGCGAGGGTTACTTACCTCCCTAACCCTTCTTTTTCCCCATGATTCCCTTCACCCCTTAATCTCCGTCCCAGCACTGCTTCATTAAATTCCGCTACTTTCTCTCGCTATCACAGGGATACGCTTCTTGTCAATTTGCCAAACTTAATTTCATGCCTTCTTTCACGCGCCTCCTTCCCGCTGCACACTGCCATGTTTGCTTAGTCCTTACTTCCAGTGCGAGGACCAGTCAACCCCTGCAGATTTTCTTTCGTGAGAATTATAATTTGTTCACCGACTTTGACTAGTATTTTGATTTTCCTTAGAACTTTCAAGACACTCCGGAACACGACAGGTCCTTACTCGAAACATAAATAAATAATAGAAGGAAGGAAGGAAGGAAGAAAGGAAGGAAGGAAGGAAGGACTTAAGGTAATATAAACGTGTTTCCAAAATAAATTTCACTAAACTCTTGCTCTCACCACTAATTACGACACCAATAAATGTCTCTATTCTATTCCGATTAATTATACATTGACAATCTCTGTACTTCTGCGTGCGATCCACTGAGCGTTTCCTTCACATTTAGATATTTTAATGAATACAAGAGTGTTTCAAGAGAATCTGTAGTTGTTTAGTCAACTTAACAGACTTAACCAAAAACTGCTTCACCACCGCTTGTGAATTTGGGCACGCGAATTGCTAGTTTATTGTAGTAGTTTCTAAATAAGTATTTTTATCATGAAGTTGTTAGGTTAAGAACATAAGAGAAACTACAAAGAGCCATCAGGCCTTCCACATGGTACCTCCTGTATAAACCATACATAACTATTATCGACCAATCATCCCTATCCATAAATTCACCTAATTATCTTTAAAGCTCCCCTACTGACTCGGCATTAACAACCTGATTAGCAATTCCCCTTCCAGACACCAACCATTCTATTTATGAACCATTTTTTTTCTTATCTCCTTTATAAATATAACCTTATCATTCTTGGATCTATTACTGCTAGTCCTCTCCAGCTTATTAGCCCCTAGGTACCTTGACATCAATCAACCCTGATATATCCCTTATACCAATCAAATACCTCAACCAGATCTCTTACTCTGCGTCTCTCTAACGAATGTATACTTGGGAACTGTAACTTCTTTCTTAAATAACAAATATTGAAATGAAAATCCATGTCTATTTATCTATGTAACTATCTATCTATCTATCTGTCTGTCTATCTATCTATCTATCTATCTGACTGCCTATTCATTTATTTATTCAACTGTTTCCATATATATTTACCTATTTACATTTATCTATCAAGCCTGTCTATCTGCCCAACACAGGAACATATACGTGGCAGAAGGCAGGGCGACGAGGTGTGAGCATGAGCAGTCCTCAGCGAAGCGTCCCCAAGGCAGCAGCGGAATGACTCTTGCTGCAGAAGGAGGCACAATGGGAAGAAGCAGTTACTTTGTTTAGTGCCCTGAAGGTGATGAGTTTCTGATCCTCGGGGGATGGCGGTGGCGCAAGAAGAGGAGAGTCAACGCCATACTACAGCTGCGTGCAAGGATATTACGTGGTGCATAAACGTAGATGTGTTAGTGATTCTGCCGGAAAGGAAACACTAATCTCTGTAAAGGAATCAATGAAGGGGATATGCCAATGAAAGAAGGGGGGTCCATGAAGTTATACAAAACCTTACCAAAGAGAAAATGAGTGAAACTGTCGGAAGATTATTGTATGACTTGAAAAAATAAATAAATAAAAAAAAAAAAAAAAAGGCTGAGGAAATAAAAGGATCTAAAACGCACACTTCGGCGAAAGACAGAATATGGAAGAGGTGAATAATTAAAGGGAAATCTCAAAGGAAGTCCCTAAAAGCCGCACACGGGCACGCACACAAGAAAATTGAGACTTAGAAGGATAAAAGAGTGCCAATGTAAAGACGATACCCAGAAACCTCCACTGCTCTGATCTGTATATTGAAAGGCGTAATTCGTAAAGCAATCGTTTGTCTTTCCCTTCTACTATTTCCTCATTCTGTTCTTGCTTCTCCTCATTCTTCCTCCACATTCTCCTCTTTCACCAGTTCTCGTCTACCCTGTCCGAGTCTCTCCTCCGTACGAGCAACGCAGCGCCAGTAACCTGTAGCACGGCAATCTGTATCCTTCTGTAAGTCTCGTGTGCAGTGTGTTGTGCGTGGTACTGTATCTGCCTGAAGCACAGACAGACACCTCATGTACCGTCAGTTTTGCTCTTATAAAAAAGGAGATAAAAAATATAATAATAATAATAAAATAATAATAATAGTAACCCTTTCTCACTCTAATTCCTCTCTTTCCTCTCCTTCCCGCTGTCCTCACACACACACACACACACACACACACACACACACACACACACACACACACACACACACACACACACACACAAGGGCGCTGGCAGCCTCTTTCCACTTACATTGCTCAGTTAAGTCGTGTTTTCAAGAGGACTTGCTTTCCACACACCCCCAGACCAAGACGGGGCTCACTCAATAAATACACCTCCAGGAAATGTATTGATGAGAGAGAGAGAGAGAGAGAGAGAGAGAGAGAGAGAGAGAGAGAGAGAGAGAGAGAGAGAGAGAGAGAGAGAGAGAGAGAGAGAGAGAGAGAGAGAGAGTCCAAGAACGGCAACACAAATTTAAATACTACACACTTCTCTTCCTTTTCCATCATTTCCTTTCTTCGCTTCTCTTTCCTTTCCTTTCTCTTACATTCTTCTTCCTTCTTTCCCTCTCTGCCTTCCTTATAACCATCGAGGGTCACACACACACACGCACCCACACACACACACACACATAATCTGGATATACAATCACGTCAACACAAGAAGATCAGCATAATTATTTTTTTTTCCTGATGACTAAAATACATTTGACATTTACAGAAGAAAGAAAAATAGATGATGATGAGGAGGAGGAGGAGGAGGAGGAGGGAGTTCTTATAAATGTGGTTATCGTATCTCCTCTCTCATATTGCTCTCTCTCTCATTTGCTTGTTTATTTAATTATCAACATATTTTCATATCACTGGCTTAAGGAACATTTTTAACCACTATTCTTTATTACATGTCAAGTAAAAAAATACGTATTTCGTGCATAAAGTTGTGTGTGTGTGTGGGTGTGTGTGTGTGTCTATGTGTGTGTGTATATACAAGGTGCTCAGTGTACCTTAGCTGGTGTCACGTACCTCACTAGAAATATGGTTGCAACTAAGAATATCACCAGCACTAGATCCCTCTCCTTCTGATTCCCTGGACGTAACTGGGCAACTGATTTTTGCCTCCCCGTTGCTCTTTGGATGCTTATTACACAAGGCGTCCTCCGTTGCAATGCGTGGCGTCATCATCTTTGCGACTCTCACTGGGATTTGTTTTATATAATTTTTCTACGGAATCCTTGACAAATTTTAACCTTTTGACTGCTAAAGCTCCTTCTCTGCTTCATATCATATTCCGGATTAAGTTTAGATAACAATTTTGAAAGACAAAAATCGAATATCTAGTAAGGCTTTTTAGTATATGATTAATTTTTGCTGAGTAAAAATCTCCTAGGATTGCTGAAAATATAATGACATGTGCCATTAGCAGCCAAAGGGGGTAATGCTTTCACTCTTGATAAACGTATCACACTTGTTTATTCACTCCAGTAACCCTAGACTCATTTACTAAACTGCAGGCACTAAAACATTTTGAACTTATCAGTCACTCCTCTCTCTGTCACTGGTGTGTTTAGATATTATACTTTAGTTATAAGGGGCAAGCCGTAGCGGTCAGATGGTTACGAGTGGTGTCTTTAATAAATTACATCAAAGTTTAAGAATAAGTCACAGCGGTCGGTGATTAATCATACTCCCTGATTATACACCAGCCAGCTGCACGTCACCTCCCAGGGCTCGCTGCTGGCACGTGGTGAGGGGAGAGACCACCACAGAGGATTGGGATTCTTGGCCATCATCATGAGACAAAGAACGCTTGAGCTGATGCTGAAACCTGACGCCCCCTGGGTCATGCGGTGCTCCCGGGAGGGTTCCTGCCACGCCCCAGCACGAGCCACACATTTGCACGTGCGGGAGGGGTTTGGGGGCCGGCACGCTCACGGTGCATGTTTGGCTGGTGACTATTTGCACGAGCCTCATGTCTCTCCCCCTGTGTGTGCATCTGATGTGCGCAGCGACCCGTCAGGTGAAGGTCAGTCTGCTCCCATGACCACTACACTACACTACGCTATACTACACACACACACACACACACACACACACACACACACACACACATACACACGCAGGCATAAAGCATACACAAAGCACAAAGCATAAGTGTTAAGTGAAATGAAAAAAAAAATGAAGTAATAATAAATGCACTTTTTTTTTTCTAGTAAATATAAGGGAAATAAAATTCTAGATGTATTGATTGACAAGTGTTGAAGTGAAGGTAAACGTAATGTAGACACGCCTGTTCATGAATTTATGCACCATTTTTACAGCGTCAGTTTTACAGCGTTAATGTTATGGGCTTTGCAGACGTCACATCCTGATAGCAATGATGCACATACGTGAATTTAGCATAACATTTGATATGTGTATAACCAATCATCATATGCACGGACAGACTGAAAAACGAGGAGGTGACGAGGATGAAAAGTATTGTAAATGATTACATTAAAAATTCTAGCGGTTTGGTCTGCACTCTATAAGTGAAATGATTTAAAACAGTTGGTGGGCAATATGATGACCGTCCCTTAATACAAGAGAGACATGAATGATGTTAATTATTATAGAGGAGTTAGCCTGCGGAACTGTCAGTAAATTATTTACAGCAATACTAAATGAAAGATTAATCGTGTATTGCAACGAAATAATGGCAGTGCACGAGTTTCACGGTGAATTATGGGAAAAATTTTTCCGGAAGATCATATATTTGCACCAAAGTATGTTATCGGTTCGTGTTTGAAGGAAATATATTTACTTGTTTGCTGCCACGGGGAAGGTTTACTGTGATACTGAGTGGCGAAGTGGACAAGGCGTCACGTGTCTACATTTTCATTTTGTATAAGTCGCATGTTGAGGTTCATTAGTATTTGTGTGATCCATGAAGCGAAAACACAGAGAAGCCTTCCTTCCTTCCTTATTATTTCCTTGCAGCACCGGTGATCTCGCAGTTTACAGATCGAACAATAACCGTAGTTGCCTTGCATCCCAATGGTCACTAGTGTGTGAGCTTGTTTGTACTGGTGCATACCCATGACTGTTATTTTAGGAGGCGTGAGGAAGCGACATCGTTATTTTGCGAGACAATGCGGGAAGCAATAAATGCTGCCAGGACACTGCTGAGTCACGCCAGTGACTGGTTCACGAGCGAGCCGTGGATGTTTCCCAAGGGCAGGGGAGGGGCAGCATTCAAACCGTCTGATGTTACTTTAATATTCTAAAATGAGATTGTGAAAATACTAGGGAAATATATATGTATTTTCACAATCTATATATGTATTTTCACATATTTTTACAGTTTCTTCCTATATAAGAAATAAAGTCTGTACTGATCAACAGGAATTTGCCAACGCATCAAGTACAGCTAGAGTAAATTTTGAGGAATTTGTGAATTCAGTGATCGTTAAGGGAGCTAACCGGTTAAAAAAAAAAAATAAAATATATATATATATATATTATATATATATATATATATATATATATATATATATATATATATATATATATATATATATATATATATATATATATATATATATATATATACATATATATATATATATATATATATATATATATATATATATATATATATATATATATATATATATATATATATTATATATATATATATATATAAAGACATACTACAACAAATGCGGTTAAATATGTATAATGATGTGCGGAGATATGTGTGGAGGTATAATGTATACCTCCACTACTAACTCATATATAAATTGTGAGCAAATTGCGTTCTAGAGCGAGGAATGCTGAAGACAAAATCATAGATTACTTTCATAAGCTTAGAGATGTGATAACAGTGGGTGCAGTGGTCAGCGCTCGGACATAACCATCTAGGTGACCTGAGTTCGAGCCCTTCCCGGAAACTGGCCCATTTTTCAAGCTACTGCCGAGTGGCCGAAGAAACACCCACATGCTTTCTTTCGACCATACGTTCAGCCAGCGATTGCATCAGGTGGCTCTGGGAGACGGCATGAGCCCTCTGTAGAGCTGTCACGGAAGTGAAAACATAAGGTGTAGCTGCATGTTGGCGCTACAAGTCAAAAAACATATATTAAAAGAAAAACTTCCACGATGTCACAGCGTCCCCGAGGAGGTGACCTGTAAATGACTGTAAAGCCAGCGCAGTGAATGACAAAGACCTTGTTATTTTTGAAGTGCAATTACGAGGCAGTAACCTAACCCTCATTATATTCACTATTTCTGAAGGACGAGCAATAGGAAAGTTTGTCTCGTTAATGCGGAATACAAAAAGCCGAAAAAGTTAGTCTTTCATACAGTGGTATTCAACATGCCTGCATACTGGAGAGAAGGTGTGTGACGAGGAAGTAATAAGTAATGACAGAAGCTCAAGTGATGCTTTTGCCTTGTAAAGGAATTGTGTTCTACGTTTTTTGAAAGAAAACATTTTCAAAACAGTCGTGTGTGTGTGTGTGGTGTGTGTGTGTGTGTGTGTGTGTGTGTGTGTGTGTGTGTGTGTGTGTGTGTGTGTGTGTGTGTGTGTGTGTGGTGTGTGTGTATGTGATTTTTGCAGAATTTGCATGAGAGGAGTGAGTGGAGAGGCCCTTGGACGGCAGGGATAGGCAATGCGGGGGCGTGGGTGGCGGGTGAGAGGCGCCTCGGGCCGCGGTGAGGGCTGCCTGACTGTCGGTGTGGGCGGTGCATTGTAGCTGTGTAAGTTCCTCCTCTTCACATAAATATCTAGAACGTGTGGGAATCTTCCTGGCATGTCGTGGAGTACGGCGCCCACGGGATGAATTTGTTTTCGCCGAGCTCATGGCGTGCCGGGCTGCAGGCACCACTGGTCTGAAGAACTGCCGGACTGAGACTCGTTACAGCGGCTTCATGGCAGGGAGCGGCCGCGTCCAGCCCGCCACGGTGATGTTGCCTTAACATGTCATGAATCCTCATTAGGTGAACTATGATGTGGACAAAACTTTGCTCATCTTTCTGCACGCCTGCTTGAACTGTGGCTGGCGGGCTACACGCCTCCCTGCACCCAAACACACTCTCAAATTCTCTCTCTCTCTCTCTCTCTCTCTCTCTCTCTCCTCTCTCTCTCTCTCTCTCTCTCCTCTCTCTCTCTCTTCTCTCCTCTCTCTCTCTCTCTCTCTCTCTACTCGTATGTGTGTTGAAACTACACCACACACACACACACACACACACACACACACACACACACACATATATATATATATATATATATATATATATATATATATATATATATATATATATATATATATATATATATATATATATATATATATATATATATATATATATATATATATATTAAACACACACACACACACACACACACACACACACACGTTCAGAGCCTCAAAGCATTACTTGTTAACAAGCTTGGTCCTAAAAGACGGCCAACAAATAGAAAACGGTGCATGCAAACAACTTAATGAGGAGGAAAAGATGCGGGAAGGCTGAGCGAGGCGGGAGGGAAAAAGCGAGGAAAAGTATAAAGGTAATCCAAGACAGACACTGAATTTATTACTCGCTTGATAAATAAAATATTAAAAAATGTAAAATATATGGATGTACATACATGCAAAGAAAATATATGTCTGTAAATTTATAATATACGTATTTCACTGGCTTAATTCAATTTAGTTTTATTTTTATATTTAATACTGTAACAGACACACACACACACACACACACACACACACACACACACACACACACACACACACACACACACACACACACACACACATTCAAAATTAATAATTTGTTATTAAAAAACATCGATCATTTCGTATCACTCATGGCACGAGGCAAAAACAGTACCTGCACACCCTGCTGTGTTCACTCCCCCAACACACCGCCACCAAGCCCTCACCTGTCCTCCCGCCACAGTGATGGCTAGTGCTCGTCACCACTCCAATCAATGGTACTGTGAAAGGGTTGCACTAAGGATACTCGTGCGTCTCTTTGTGTGTGTGTGTGTGTGTGTGTGTGTGTGTGTGTGTGTGTGTGTGTGTGTGTGTGTGTGTGTGTTGTGTGTGTGTGTGTGTGTGTGTGTGTGTGTGTGTGTGTGTGTGTGTGTGTGTGTCCCTTGGACTTGTATGTCTCCCTCACCAATTATAGTCAGCTTCTGTCCTGTGCGTACTTCACTGACACCACAAAAACTATGCTTTATTTATCTTAGGTATTAAAAACTAAACTGCTGGTCTTTCGTTCATGAAGGCGACCGTAACAGATGAATACTCGACACCTTTATTACATGTTCCCGCCAGCTGAATGTGAAGCAAACCAGGTACACAGACGTTACAAAACTGAAAGTAAGCGTGCAGAAAACATTAAAACCACAACGTTAAAGGGACTAATTTTCAGTGAACTGAATATAAGGTTCCGGCCAACGCTGCTCCGCCTCATGTGTTACCACGCTTATTTATTTATTATTTTTTTTCAGTATATTCCCCACGAATGACTCACGCATCGCCCAATTTCCCCGTTTACGAGTCTCTCATCACGCACGTCTCTTCACAGCGAGTCCTAACGAGAGCTTCATAATCATTACCAGAGGAGCCATTTGATGTAAACAACCCGCAGCCTTAGCCTTGACCTTCCTTGACCTCTCTCGCTCTCGTCACCATCACCATCACCATCACTGCCACCATTACTACCGCCGCCACCATCACCGCCATCATTACCACCGCCTCGTCGGGTGTTCTCCTCACCTACTCCCACACACACCTCAGTTTTCTATCGATCCTTCAGCAAATTATTGAAAACCGTCGCAATAACACTGTCACGTTAAAAATCCCATTAATATCAATAACAAAAACTACTTTCTAGATCAGGTGCTGATTAAGTTTTGTAGAAAAATGTTTGTACAAATTTAATTAAGAGCTGCTTCATTTAACATCTTAGCTTGAAACCCAAGGTTGATATCTAATGATAATTGAGTTTTATAGCTGTACAGACGCCACAAAAAGCTGTTTCATTTAACACTTCTAGAACACATGGTCAGTGACTTCGGTGGAATACCTCGTTCGCGCTCCACTGAAACCTGCTTTACGTACCACATTAAACTCCAAAAAAACACATGGTTAGAATGACGGCTCACTCTGCACCTTACTAAATTATATAGGACAGAAACTAGCATACAATCCTGTAGCAAATGAGTTTTGTAAAGGAAAAATCGTACATATCCACTAAAAATCTGCTTAATACAACATAATACATTTCAAAGAACTTAGAAGAGAATGGAGATACTTTGTACCTCACTCTTCATCATGTAGGACAATGCAAAGAACATCTCTGTAACCCACTAAACCACACTAAGTTGTCCTACATTCACACAGACTCCAACGAAATCTTCACTCAATACATTCCACCCCCCAAAGAAGCGCAGCACCAGAATGAAGACATATTCAGCAGTTTTCTATGTAAAAGGTGCAGGTTTTTACACACACAGGTGGCTGGATCGATGCTTTAATGGGGAGGGAGGAACATGGGAGGCGAGGTGGGGGAAGCAACGCACCAACACGCCTGGACATCCTCAGGTGAAGCTGATGAAATATGGAATGTGGTGATGCGCAGACGATTACCGTGATGGGTCTTACTGCGCAGGTCATTTATAAACACCCACGTCTCTGTCTCGACTAGATTATTATTTTCTTTCTTCTTTCTCTTGCTCTCTTTCTTTTCTCTTCATTTTTCTTGTTTTTATGTATTTTATCAATTTGCTTATTAATCTATCTTTGTGTGTGTGTGGTGTGTGTGTGTGTGTGTGTGTGTGTGTGTGTGTGTGTGTGTGTGTGTGTGTGTGTGTGTGTGTGTGTGTGTGTGTGTGTGTGTGTTCTTTGTCATTTGTTATTTCTGTAATCTATAAAATGTTGTTTTTCCTCGATCTATCTACAAATGAAATAGTTTCCTTCCATCTATCTATTTATCTATCTATCTACTTAACTGCTTGTCTTTTTATCTATTGCTGTTATCATCTCCCTGTCCATCTTATCTCTTTATCTACTTATGAGTCAATTTTTCTCCACCTATCCACACCACTACACCGCCCTCTATCATTCAATCAGGCTATCTACTTATCAATCTATCGCCCTCCATCCATCCACACCACACTACATAAACAGATCTCTATCATATAAAGCACCAACTCCCCCATCCATCCTCTACCCACCCACACGCCAATGAAAAACGGGGTCACGGCACAGCAGGTCACCACGGGAAACTCAACTAAAAAATAAATAATAAAATAAAATAAAAAAAATAAAAATAAAAATAAAATAAAATAAATAAATAGATGAAAAAAAAAGTTGTTCAGTGACTTTATCCTCCAGTATATAAGCATAAAGGCAGTGCACCGACCCCGACCCTCGCGAGGAGAGAAAAAAATAAATAAATAAAAAAAAAAAAAAGAGCGTCAGTCCAGTCCTGTATTACCGTGAATATGAAAACATACAACGGTTCACTTCCACGAAAATGCTTCATCAGTAAATACATAAATGAAAAAAAAAAAAAAACAGATATATGTATGCATGTATAAACGCACATAAACTTCACAACAAGCCGTGTCATTTTTATATAAGCAGAAATATGACTGTAGGTGTGTGTGTGTGTGTGTGTGTGGTGTGTGTGTGTGTGTGTGTGTGTGTGTGTGTGTGTGTGTGTGTGTGTGTGTGTGTGTGTGTGTGTGTGTGTGTGTGTGTGTGTTTCACCTTTATTATGAGGACGAAAACTGAACACGAACGAAAACTCTATCTACGAGAGAGAGAGAGAGAGAGAGAGGAGAGAGAGAGAGAGAGAGAGAGAGAGAGAGAGAGAGAGAGAGAGAGAGAGAGAGAGAGAGAGAAACCAAAATTACGCCCATCCTGTCTTTTTTATATTATTTTTTTCCCTTTTTAGTCACGTTTCCAAATAATTTTTTTCTCACTTCAATAATTTCATCCTTCATTTTAATTGGCTTATTTATTTATTACTTTATTTCCTTTTTACGCCTCCAAAGTGTGTACGAACGCACGTGCGTACAAGATACACTGGTAAACATCAATAAATAAAGCTATTTTTACCCTACTAACTATAACACGGGCATTCTCTCCTCTCTCTCTCTCTCTCTCTCTCTCTCTCTCTCCTCTCTCTCTCTCTCTCTCTCCTCTCCCCCTCTCTCTCTCTCTCTCTCCTCTCTCTCCTCTCTCTCTCTCATACATACACTATTCATAACCGCCCACACACATCGCCATACTTAAAATGCAATGTTTTCACTCAACAAAAATAAGCAAGAGGAGAAGGAGGAGGAGGAGGAGGAGGAGGAGGAGGAGGAGGAGGAGGAGGAGGAGGAGGAGGAGGAGTTGTCCATTCTCCTCCTTCACAGCACATGTAACCGTCTTAAGTATGTGTGTGTGTGTGTGTGTGTGGTGTGTGTGTGTGTGTGTGTGTGTGTGTGTGTGTGTGTGTGTGTGTGGTGTGTGTGTGTGTGTGTGTAAAAAAACAACAGCACTACACAAACACACACACACACACACACACACACACACACACCACACACACACACACACACACACACATACACACACACGAGCACATTGACCTATACTGCTTCTGTTCGGTCATATCTTGTCTGCGCACGGCACTGCATACAGGCGGCGAGCGAAGTAAAAGTTGAGGAGGTCTTTATGACGGCTGTGTTGACTTTTTTTTGCTACTGAGCCGCGGCCGGGAAGGAAACACGCGGGAACACAAAGGAAGGAGGAAGAGGAGAGACCCAGAGAGAGAGAGAGAGAGAGAGAGAGAGAGAGAGAGAGAGAGAGAGAGAGAGAGAGAGAGAGAGAGAGAGAGAGAGAGAGAGAGAGAGAGAGAGAGAGAGAGAGAGACCCCGTGGACGATGAAATATATATATATATATACAGAAAAAGGACTCACTGTACTATACAATCACCCTATTCCATTTCCTCTTCCACCTCATGCTCTCCACATCACCATTTTAATCTTCTGAGCCACGCCCTCCTCCTCCTCCTCCTCCTCCTTCTTCCTCCCCTTCGTATATAATGTTATTTTTCATCTCTCTCTCCCACTCCTTTTCCATCACCCTTTATTTTCCCTCCCCTTCCTTTCATTCCGTGACTCGCATTCAAATCTATGACCAGAAAGGATAAGCAGGTATTACACACACACACACACACACACACACACACCACACACACACACACACACACACTACCAATTTTTTTCCTCTCTCTTAATGAATAAACTATGACTTACAAAATTACCGGACTGCAGAGGAGGAGGAGGAGGAGGAGGAGGAGGAGGAGGAGGAGGAGGAGGAGGAGAACAAAGCGCGGGGAATGGAATGTGATAAAGAGCAGAGCTAGACAGAAAACAAAAGAGCGACAGCAAGGATAAGAAGATGAAAGAGAAAACTTGCAGAATAAGTTAGTTGGGCGTGCACAATGCGACGCAATTTGACTTCAAAAGCACGTAAAGGTGGAGCAAAAAATGAAGGAAAAATGAAGTAATATCCTCTTACTCTTCCTCTTCTTCCTCCTCCTCCTCCTTATCCATCTTTTTTTTGTCCTTATATAACCTTCCCTATCTCTTTCTCTTCCCCTTCTTTATCCACACTCACGGCTACCTTGTTTCCCCTTCATCTTCTCGACCTTTTTACTAATGCTACAACTACGTGTGTGCATTACTCAAAGGCGCCGTAAAAAAAAACACAGTGTAATTAAACCGAAAAATACAACAAGCACTTACTGTAATGTGTGTGTGTGTGTGGGTGTGTGTGTGTGTGTGTGTGTGTGTGTGTGTGTGTGTGTGTGTGTGTGTGTGTGTGTGTGTGTGTGTGTGTGTGTGTTCTCTTGGGAGTGACTGCTGTGCTTTGAAATGTTTGCAGATTATATATATGATAGCCCTGTGTGTGTGTGTGTGTGTGGTGTGTGTGTGTGTGTGTGTGTGTGTGTGTGTGGTGTGTGTGTGTGTGTGTGTGTGTGTGTGGTGTGTGTGTGTGTGTGTGTGTGTGTGTGTGTGTGTGTGTGTGTTGGGAGGAAACATATATTTGAGACGACTTTGAGAGAGAGAGAGAGAGAGAGAGAGAGAGAGCGAGAGAGAGAGAGAGAGAGAGAGAGAGAGAGAGAGAGAGAGAGAGAGAGAGAGAGAGAGAGAGAGAGAGATTAGGAGAACAACGCACGATACATCAAGAGACTACAGTCCCTCCTCCTCTTTCCTTCCTTCCTTCCTTCCTTCCTTCATTCCTCCATCCCTTCTCTCCTCTATGCATTCATCCCCTCAACCCCACCAAGGTCGATACTTACCCTCCACACACACACACACACACACACACACACACCCACACACACACACACACACGCACACACACTGAGACGCACAAGAGGAAGAAAATTGCAGATAATGTTTATATAATATAATATAATCATCATTATTATTATTATTATTATTATTATTATTATTATTATTATTATTATTATTGTTGTTGTTGTTGTTGTTGTTGTTGTTGTTACCATTGTTTTATGTACTACTCTTACTACTACTACTACTACTACTACTACTACTACTACTACTATACTTACTACTACTACTACTACTAATGACATTACCATCATTATTATTCCAATCTTTCCCGAAATAGTTAAAAAAGATGGGAAATAAGGGAGGGAAAGGAAGAACCTGCAAGTTAGAGAAAAAGTACAGATGGAGGAAACGGGAGGAAAAAAAAAAAAACGTAGAGAAAGGGAGGGAAACAGGGAAGACTGATGAAAATGGAAATATATGCAAAGGAGGGGAAGGAAGAGTAAGATGGAGGAAACGATGAACACAAGAGAAAGAAAAAGAACGTTAAGATAAAGTAAAAAAAAAAAAAGTAGATGTAAGGAAGAGAGGGAAAGGGAGGATGGGAGGAAGAAAAAGAAACAGGAAGGAAGGACAGACGAAATGAAAAAATAGATGTACGGAAACGAGGGAAGATGCACGGATGGGAGAGAGGAAAGGGGGAGGGAAGGAAGGGAAATGAATAGGCAGGGATGCACAGTGTTGGGAGGTAGAGGAAGGGAAGGCAGGGATGCAGGGAGAATAAAGAGAGGGGTAGGCAGGGAGAGCAGAGAGGTAATGGAAGGGAAGGCAGGGGTACGGTGTAGAGAGGGAGTAGAAGGATAGGCAGGGGAGAGTACAGAGGTAGAGGAAAGGGAGACAGGGGTCCAGGGAGGGTAGAGCGAGAGGAAGGGTAGGCAGGGAGAGTAGAGAGGGAGGGGAGCGGTAGGCGGGGGTAGGCAGTGTGTGTGAGGGGGGAGGCAGGTGAAGGCAAAAAATATCAGTGTGTACAAGGCTCGGTCAGTGATCGTTTGTCGACATTAATCACAAGAGTGAGCACGTATATCAAAACGTTTACCCACCCTTTCTCTCTCTCTCTCTCTCTCTCTCTCTCTCTCTCTCTCTCTCTCTCTCTCTCTCTCTCTCTCTGTATGTGTGTGTGTCTCTGTGTGTGTGTGTGTGTGTGTGTGTGTGTGTGTGTGTGTTACTTCCCTTCCCTCTGCACTATCGATTTACTGGGAAGCATGTGAAAGAAGGCAACCCGCATGAGCTTTGCGCGCGCACACACACACACACACACACACACACACACACACACACACACACACACACACACACACACATTCCCCACGACTCTAAGCGCCAAATTACATACGTATAACACTGCAAGCGAGCGAGCCGACCTAATGACTGCTACCACCACCACCACCACCACCACCACCGCCACTGCTCACTGCATTAGCCACCACTACCACCACCACCGCTACCGCCATCACAATCAACTCCAACGCTGCTACCACTACCACCCCCACTACTACTACTATTACTACAAACAACAGCAGCAACAACAATAACAACAACAAAAACAACAACAACAGCAGCAGCAAGCCATAAATCAATACAACATACTCGTGTTTAACAGAAAAGAACGCTTTATTGCCTCATAATTTTCTTCTTTCTTTCTTTCTTTCTTTCTTTCTTCTTTTCTACTCCTTCACTTTTTTTCAGTGATTTCAGTTACCGCACACGAGAGAGAGAGAGAGAGAGAGAGAGAGAGAGAGAGAGAGAGAGAGAGAGAGAGAGAGAGAGAGAGAGGTGCCTTCCTATTGCACTCAAACGATAAATGGGACAAAGCAACAGTGACGGGGCAACCTTCTCTACTTGGCCAGTGTTGCCACGTAAACACACACTTCTCAAGAGGAAGGCGATGAGGGGAAGAGACGTCTCCGGTTTATTTACAAAAGAGTTTTCACGACTTTTACTGCGTTGCGCCTTGGGACTCCGTGTTAAGGGAAGGAGGAGGAGGGAGAAGGGACTGTTCCACGCCCTGAAGACACATCCCGGCTGATGAAATGCCTGCTTCTAGAATCTAATTGTTTCTGTCTACATCTAAATTTCATGCCATTGCTCTTTCTTCGTGGAGTGAAATCAAATGAAAGTAATTTAACTGCTGCAGCGTGCACACATACCTACACACACACACACACACAGAGAGAGAGAGAGAGAGAGAATGGACCTAATAGTGACATACGACAGCGTGTACCACTTGGCTGGCTGGCTGTGTATGTTCCCTGCTGCTCTGTATTGCCGTGCGTCCTGCCTCGCCTTGCACTGCCTAACGCGCCCCTTCCCCACCACCAGGATCACGCTTGCACCTCAAGACCCTTCACTTAGCCCCTTAATTAGCCGTCTGAATCCTATAATCCCTTTTTTTTATATATATATTCTTATTTGGGGTAAAATTAGATGGTTTTGTTGTTTTATTCAAGGATCTCGTCTTGAAATTAGTGACTCACGTATTGTGTTGTGTTAGGGATGTCGGTTTAAACGTCTATAATTTCATACAATTTTGAGTTATGGTTGAGTTGGTTGTCTCGTTGGTTTCAAAAGGACTCCTGGATTTTAAGGATTTAAAGGGCAAGTCTACGTATGTGGGGTCCTTAATTAATTGTGGAGTACCTAACTAACTCTAAATGGACTCCTTAACTAACTATGTAAACTCAAAGACTAACTCAATGTGGATTATTTAAAGGAAAACTGTATATTAACTTCCTTATCTCTACCTAGACCCTTTAAAGCTTAACTCTACACTCTACATGGCCTTCAGAACGAATCTTACGCAAGATCTTTAAAGACTTAAATAACTGAGTCCTTCCTTCAGACATTCACGACGTGCGGCGTAGAACAAGACCACTCCAACGAGGGCAAGAACTGGGGCAAGGATGAGTGTGTAGTTTTACGGGGGCGAGGCGGAAGTCAGTGGCGCTCCCTGCATGCCATTATTACCTCGCAGGTCGCCGTGGTTGTGGAAAGAATGTCGTGCAACTTGTGTCGAAGTCTTGCGTCTTTCCACCACCACCACCCCCACCACCACCACCACCACCTTCAACTTCACTATACCGCTACCACTCCTCTTCTTCTTCCTCCTCTTCCTCCTCCTCCTCCAACTCTTTCTTCCTCCAGGTTCCGGAAGTTGGGTGTTTGTGTGTGTGTGTGTGTGTGTGTGTGTGTGTGTGTGTGTGTGTGTGTGTGTGTGTGTGTGTGTGTGTGTGTGTGTGTGTGTGTGTGTGTGTGTGTCTACGTATATCAAAAGCACCAATGTTTCTACGTTTGTGAATTTTTGGCACAACATTTTACACTACTGCTGCTTGATTATACTTTACTAAACACAATGGTATGCAGCACACACACACACACACACACACACACACACACACACACACACACACACACACGCAGCTCCCAATTACAAATCAATGCCAGGCCGGGATCCAATACCTGCTCTTTGATCCCAGCGGCCTCCACCTGGCTCGCTGCAATTAGCATACCTGTAGTCTACCTGCCGGTGGACGACGCGCAGGTAGACTGGGTGGAGGCGATGACAGGTGAGGGAGGGTAGGCAAGGAGAGAGAGGAGGGGAGAAGGACTGGAAGGAACGGGGGGCAGGCCTGGGGATGAGTTAAGTTTAAAAGAAGGTTGAAGTGAGAGGCTTGATGGATTAAGGATGGAGAAGGGAGGTGAGGGTGGAGGAGGAGTGATGGAGGGGGTGAGACGGGTGTAGGGAGGGGAGTGCCAACCCAGCGACTCCTCTCTCTTTCCGTGCCATTACCGATGCCACTTGTATTTACTCAGCCGTCCTCGTCGATTCATCTTTTAAGTGCCTCTGAGCATGTAAAACCTTTAATTAGATATTCTCTCTCTCTCTCTCTCTCTCTCTCTCTCTCTCTCTCTCTCTCTCTCTCTCTCTCTCTCTCTCTCTCTCTCTCTCTCCTCGGCTCTGTCTCACCTAAGCTCCGCGATTTGCCAGCCGGGTGAGCGTGAAGACTGATGCTGTTTGCTCTCCTCCTCCCCTCCCGCTCTGCACCCCGAGGGAAGGCAAGAATGGAGGAAGGAAAGGGAGGGAAGCGGGAGGGGGAAGAGAGGATGAGAGATGTAGGGTGAGGGAAAGATGGGGAAGTGGAATAATGAGAGAGAGAGAGAGAGAGAGAGAGAGAGAGAGAGAGAGAGAGAGAGAGAGAGAGAGAGAGAGAGAGAGAGAGAGAGAGAGAGAGAGAGACCAGGTCTAGAGCAACTGGCAGACAGCAAGACGCCAACACAGTTCCCATTCCCCCTCCCTCCTTTCCCTACATTCCCCACCTCCAAGCCCTTCCATCCACGCCACCCCGTTCTCCACCCATTCCCCTCCACCCCTCACCACCCAGCCCTGCCACCCCTTCCCCTTACTCCCCTTCATCACCAACCTTACCCATCCCTTCCCTTTTCCCTATCTACCATCACCAGACCCTCTTCTCCCTCTCCTCCTCTACCACCGCTACCCTACCCATCCCTTCCCTTCCAACTCCACCTACAGCACTGACCATACCTTCCCCCCGTTAATCTGTCCCCCGTTAGGCGCAGTGACCAACCAGCACGCCAACCAGCCGTGCGTCTTATCTGGCCCCGCCCTCGCCCCCTTTGCACTGTTACCAGACACCTCACTCGCCCTCCGCCGCCCTTGTATTACCAATTTCCACGCTGAGTGAGAGTTAAAAAGGTAGTAGGTAGTGGGTGGGAAAATTTACGAGGGGGAGGAGCCAGGGAGGAGGTATGGAGGAGGTGGAGGAAAGGAAAGGGGAGATAGGAGGTGTGGGACGAGGCGTAGGTGGAAGCGTGGAGGGAGAAATGTAGGGTAGAATTATTTAGCTCAGTTTGGGGTGAAGTAGTGAATGTTTACCTCGTAGAAAACGGCGATGTTATTGTCTCAGTGTAAACAGGAGTGTGTGAGGAAGTTATGTGAGGGAAGGAGGGAGAGGGAGGGAGAAGGAGAGGGAGAGGGCGGCAGGCAGCGATAAGGGCTGTTGGTTATGGGTGCACACAACACACACACACACACACACACACACAGATACCTGGAAGCATGGCTGTGTGCTGCCAGGGTCTATATTGCCACAAAACAATTATGCTATAGATTTACACGCATTTTGGTGGGTGACGGGAACACCATAGCATTCCCCCCACCTCCTCCTCCAGCTCGTCCACTACTAACTCAACAATATCTACATTAAGGATGAAAAACACGACAGTCTTTGTTTCAAGGGGACAATACGTGGGAATAATGATGCTAAAAGGAATAAAGGTGAGGTACAATAGGTAATTCATTCTACGTACCAGCGCTGCACAATTAATTAATGGGGATGAAAACAATTCCACTAACTGCAGCCTTTCACCTTTTATACACATTCGTCCACTTTGTTCCTTTGTTAGGGAACACTGCGACACGTGTGAATTGTTAGGTCAGGATAGGTCAGGTTAGAAATACTACTTGTTCACGATGGAAATAATTCTGCTTGTATGTATGTATGTATGTATGTATGTATGTATGTATGTTTGTTTGTGGTATATTTGTACAACGAATGAAAACGCACACTGACGGGCACACACACACACACACACACACACACACACACACACACACACACACACACACACACACATTATAATCACTATCCACAAATCTGATGAATCGTCAAGCTAAGTGTGTGTGTGTGTGTGTGTGTGTGTGTGTGTGTGTGTTGGTGCTCGGAGCTTAGAGTCATCCAGGGGTTCTGTCCAGATGAAGCAGCTGCACCACCACCATCTCCACCCTCGCCCCTCGCCCCGGTGCCTACATCCCCGCGCCCCATCCAATATTTGCCTTTATGTCACTGAAGTCGATTTTTCGGCACAAAACTCATTTCTGGTTCCCTCTCGCTCGAACGCTTCGATGGTGCTGCTGCTGCTGCTGCTGCGCCTGATCTTTCTCTGCTCATCCCTGTCCTGTCATCTATTAATTGGACATTTGGTACGAACGTTCTCCGCCGCTCTATTAGTTCGGAAATAAAAGCTTTCTACCTCTCGTCACGTTACTCGTTTTCTTTTTTCCCTTCAATTACTTACAGTCGTTTCGTTAGCAGGAATCGCTTTCTTTTTTATCGACAATATCTACAAAAGTGTAAAATAAAAGGATTTCTTACCTAGAAAAAACAAAAAGGTTAAAATATAACAGCAGTACGGTCTGTATTTTAGTCGCTCGACGCTACATCTTTTTCAAAATGACCCGCATTCCTCACACAGCTCGCGAGGAGTGAGGGCTTGGCGTGGCCCCGGGCAGGATTTTGGGATCTTTGGCCCCAGGAACGTCTGTGGCCTGTGGCACGTGACGATTTCAGATGAGGAGGCCGCAGAATTTTATTTATTTATTTTTTCTTTCTTATTTTTCCCTCGCCCTTCGAGCTCTCCTTGGGACGTATGGCGACCGCTTATCACTGCAACAGAAATGCCCTTGTCCATTCCCTCAGCGTCCAGCGAGAGCGTGGCTAGTGTGCGGCTGCTGAGGGCTGGAGTGGTGCGGGGAAAAGTTACCGAGGCGGAGAGCATCGAGGGAAGCTGCGGTGAGGGAAGGGAACTTTGAGAGGGCATCGAAAACATCAACAAACACTGACAAGTTTGCTGAGGGCGCCCTTGGGAGAAGGGGAAGTAAATGATAAACAAATGGAAGGAACCAACAAACACACACAGTACAAAGAATGCCAAACGTTAGGCCGCACACTGACGCCCTCTCAAATGATCTTCACGCACTTGAACAGCACACCATATGAAACACGCGGTACTTAAGTTCAGACTGCAGAAACAAGGCCTCATATGTACCTTCTCCACCCACCTTTGATCGCATGCCTACCCCAGACCATTCAATAAAAAAATTACTTATCTCTTTATTTTGTTCTTCATCTACCTGACTTTCTCATTCAATCCCTACACAAAAAATCATTAATGTCTTCAATCAGTTCTTTACCTGCCTTGCTTCATTCTACCGTTCCTTAGTTACCGGGATGACGAAAGGTATCCCGTACCAACAATTTACCAAAGACTTGAGTTACACAGCATGGATAAAAGAATTACGCGTTACTTCACCACCAACTACACGAGAAGATGCAGACTCGTGCGTTAACAATCGGAGGCCACAGTGTACATTGCTCTTAATTAAGGACGCCGCCGCACTGCCGCCCTCCGCCTTCTTTCACTAAGGTCGGGAACACGTGGGGTAATAAGACTAACGAAGCCAATCACCAATACACGGAAGGTGCAAGGTCCTAACCACAGCCACGCCCGACCTCTCTCTACTCTTCCGTCTGTCTGTGTACCGTCACGTTTTCTTCCTGTGTGTGTGTGTGTGTGTGTGTGTGTGTGTGT
>NC_087165.1:24806011-24886011 GCF_035594125.1 Scylla paramamosain
CTCTCTCTCTCTCTCTCTCTCTCTCTCTAATTACTTATGCACTGTTGATACTTGACAACTTTCGTGTACTACTCAACATAATCTGATCATGAACAACAACAATAATAATAATAATAATAATAATAATAACAATAATAATAATAATAATAATAATAATAATAATAATAATAATAATAATACAATACATACTACAAAAAAACAATATGCATCTGTGTGTGTGTGTGTGTGTGTGTGTGTGTGTGTGTGTGTGTGTGTGTGCCGCGTCACTCCCCTGCGTCACGGAATCGAGCGGTCAGGTCACCTCGTATCTCGTACCAGTCATCTATTCTTGGTCCGAAAACAACAAGTAATTCATGCAAGACACTGAGAAGAGGCCACGTCCCGAGCAACGCGGCCAGAACAACATGACTGACTTATTATATCAAACTCATTAACTAAGTAACAGAATACCACCGGCTAAAAAAACACATGACTGAAAAAACCCCTCGGCCTCATTACGAGTCTATTATTGGTATTTTCATAATGAATCTCCAGGAATTTTTTAATACCAATTTTACTTCATCCTCTTGCGGATTTTTATGCGTAAAACAATGAATGGTTTTGCTTTCCTAGTTTTTTTTTTTTCATTTTAGGAAGATATGATCTGGCTTGTTATCGAGAGACAGAGCAAAAATTATATAAGAATTATTATCATTATAATTATTTTTTTTATGAAGGGCTCCTTCAATGTATGATCATTAAATTCTACTCCTATTATGAATTTAACCGTTACTACTACTACTACTACTACCACTACTAGTACTACTACTACTACTGCTACGAGTACTTCTACCACTACTGCTACTGCTACTACTACAAGTAATAATAATAATAATAATAATAATAATAATAATAATAATAATAATAATAATAATAATGATAATAATAATAATACAAGGTGAGGCGCCGTCAGTAGATCAATTAGTGAGCTGCCAGCAACAGTAATGCATGAATTAATGATAATGACGATAATCACTCACACACACACACACACACACACACACACACACACACACACACACACACACACACACACACACTCCAAGATACTACCCATAATAAAAAAGCACGCCACTAAACGTTAAACGGACGGCGATCAAGCAAAATACGAGGGTAGTGCATCAGGCGAGACAAAGGACAATGAGGAGGAGGAGGAGGAGGAGGAGGAGGAGGGGTCGCGTTAGCTGTGATGTCTGAATCGTTTAAAATATCTACAAACAGTCTGGAAATAGAACAAGGTCTGATGTGACGGTTTCTAACACGGGATATCAGGAAAACTGCCCACAAACACGTGAAGGGGGTCCGAGGGGGAGGGGGTGATGATAGGAGGGGGTGACGATGGGAGGGGTGGCAAGTGTGGTGGAGCTAGACGATGGAGGGAGGGAAGGAGGGAGGGAATGTCTGGTGTCTGGCTCTCCGTGTTTTATATCCCCGTGTACCTGTTTGTGTATCAGGTAACATTTCATTATTCATTGTTGACCGATTTATTTTATACTCTGCAGCGTCAATAGTTGCGTTTCAATATTCACTGCCCAACGATTTACTTTGTTTTCATGTACCGTTGTCCTTTGTTGGTAGCATTGTTTAAACTTTTAACTGTTGCACCGGAGCGTGACAGCTAGCCAAGGTCACCAGGGGCCCCGTCCTCCTCCCTCTTCCTCTGTGTTCCTTTGTAGCCCCGGCAGTAGAACCACAAGCAGCAGGCGCGGTGCAGGCTGGCCACTCACCTTGGTACATGATTACAAAGGAGTCAAAAATATTCGCAAGTCTAGATGATGATGACCGTTTCTCGTCCCCGCGGCTCCCGGCACACCACTCACTACACGCCCTGCCACCCTCCAGGGACGCCCCAACACACCCCTTAAGAAAGCCAACGCACACACATTCCTTACACACCAGTACACACGTCTAAGAAAAGCTTACACCCGCTTTAAGAACGCCTCACACACACACACACACACATACATACACCCCCACACAAATCAGATAACTTTTCTGGTATCACCCCATCCCTCACCCAAATCTATTTGTGTACAGTGATATTACCCTCTGGAGTCTAGTTTTGATATTTGACTTCGGGGGGAGTTACAAAATCAATTAGAGGGTCGTGCCCTTTGCCTCTGCCTAGGGAAACGATAAAGATTTATGGTCATTTTTTTGTACTTTATATATGAAGTGTAAATAAGAAGCACGAAGAGAGATTTGTATATTTTTATTAGTATATTTACTGAACCTCCATAACTCAAAATTTTTCCCTTTTTAGCTCATTTCCCCGACCCTTCCTTTAAAGACCCAACGCCACCCAGAGGCACGCCACTCCCGCACACCTCGCGCAACACGCACACACACCCAAACACCTTTATTAACGCCCCCGCCCCGGCCCTCCCCGACCCCTCCACTGCAGCACACCGTTCACACACCAGACCGGCACAATTCCGTGCAAGCCGTGCGGTGCGGCGCGTCATAACAATCCATCGCCACACAACAAACTGATCACGACCATCACCGCCACAAGCCGCCGCCTGACTCCTATTGGTCGCCGGGGAGGCTTCCTCATTCACGCCGCGTCCGTTCCGTCTATAAATAACAGCACCAGTTTGCATTTCAAAATTGTCTATTCATGGAAACACACATTAGGAACCCCATCAGGTGGACGCGCGGCTGTTAATCACACTGCCGGCTGATTCAGTGGCGCAGACGGCACTGCAAACCGCTGACTCCACTCCATGCTTCCTGTGCTCTCTCTCTCTCTCTCTCTCTCTCTCTCTCTCTCTCTCTCTCTCTCTCTCTCTCTCTCTCTCTCGGTTGTTTTTATAATAACTTCATTTGAGCACAAGAATGAAGGATGAAAAGTAGTCACGTTGTGTTGTGTTGTGTTGTGTTGTGTGTGTGTGTGTGTGTGTGTGTGTGTGTGTGTGTGTGTGTGTGTGTGTGTGTGTGTGTGTGTGTGTGTGTGTGTGTGTGTGTGTGTGTGTGTGTGTGTGTGTTTCTAAGGCGCTTGTCTCCACTACAGAGTTCAACCAGCACATTTTTCTCTCTCCACTGGTGTGGGAGGAAGGGACATGATGGAGCTGCGAGAGGTGAGTTAAACACTGCAATAAACGCCCTTCATTCATCACCGTAATAATAGCGGTGGCCGAATGAGGCTGACTGACTGACTGACTGACTGACTGACTGACTGACTGACTAGAAGGCTGGCTGGGTGGCTGGCTGGCTATCTGTCTGTCTGCGTCTGCTTGGCTGTCTGTCTGGCTGTCTATCTGTTTGCCTATCTGACTGGCTGACCGAGTGGCTGGCTGGCTGGCTGGTCGGCTGGACGTTACGTTTCCATGAAGGGTTGTGCAATAGAAGCTTTTTGCAATGTGATGGATTTATTTATTTATCTATGCATTAATTTATTTCATATTTATTTGTATGAAACAATAAAACTATCATTATTATCTTTTGCTACTACTACTACTACTACTACTACTACTACTACTACTACTACTACTACTACTACTACTGCCATTATCGTCATTATCACTACCTCCACGTTCTGACCTTATTTCCTTCGGGCTCTGATGCATCTCATCTTACCTGTAAAAGAGAAAAAAATAATTAGTACGCAGTTAAACACACACACACACACACACACACACACACACACACACACACACACACACACAAAAAAAAAAAAAAAAAAAAAAAAAGAGAGAGAGAGAGAGAGAGAGAGAGAGAGAGAGAGAGAGAGAGAGAGAGAGAGAGAGAGAGAGAGAGAGAGAGAGAGAGAGAGAGAGAGAGAGAGTAGTCCATTGTATTCTGCCTGATTTTACGGTCAAGTCTACGTGTATCAGAGCGATTTGCTGCTTGTATTTACGACTCCGGCTTCACATTTATCAATTTCCCATTACCTGTAACGTCTCGTATGTCCGTGTTCCACTCTCTCTCTCTCTCTCTCTCTCTCTCTCTCTCTCTCTCTCTCTCTCTCTCTCTCTCTCTCTCTCTCTCTCTCTGATCAGCCATCCCTTTCTATCAGTTCCTACCACTACACACGAACCTCCATTCATCACCCACTGTCCCCTCCCTCCCACCATCCCTTACACCCACCCACCCACACACACACTACACATCACACACATAAACCACCCAGTACCTTTCCATCCTCCCTTAAAAAAAACACCACACTCATGAACCCAAGCGGCCACTCACTCCTGCCCTCTCATCCACACGGTAAACCAAGTCATCTAGAGAAGCTCCAAACACAAAAAAAGAAGACTACTTGCAGTCCCTATGAGATCCCAGTGTTCCCCAGTACTCACTAACCCAGCCCAGCCCCGCGCCGCCCTACAGTCCCTATACCCTGCAGTGTCACAAGGTAATTATCGAGTCCGCAGTATCAGTCGGTGCTGGGCTGGAGCGGCACTTTATTACAAAACACAATCTCTGTCTGTGAAATACTGGTCAGGGCAACACAAATTACCGGTGATCACTTTATGTCCTTGGGGAGGCGGGCAGGGGGAATGTGGCGGCGGGGAGGTGAAGGGAGATGGCGCGCAGGTTAAGGGAATGGGGAGGTGAAGGGAATGGTGAACGGAGGAGAAAATGACTGAAGGGTATGGGAGGAATACAAGGAAATGAGGGGAGGAAGGGGTAAACATGGAAGGAGGGAGAGAGGGAAGGCAGGAAACGCTTGGAGGAATGTATGGGAGAGATATGGAAATGGGGATAAGACTGGGAAGGGAAGGAAGGAGGAGGGAAGAGCAAGTAAAGAGGGAGAGGCAAGAAGAGGAGGAGGGTGAGAGAGAGAGAGAGAGAGAGAGAGAGAGAGAGAGAGAGAGAGAGAGAGAGAGAGAGAGAGAGAGAGAGAGAGAGAGAGAGAGAGAGAGAGAGATGAATGGGAAGGAAAAAGTGGAGGAGAGAAGAACGAAGAGAGAGACAAGGGAGGAAAGACAAATGAATGTGAAGGAAAGGGTTGAAACAGAAGAGAGAGAGAAGGGAGAAAGAAGAGCAGTGAATGGGAAGGATAGGGAGAGTTAGAGAGAGAGAGAGAGAGGCATACAGCTGGAAACAGAAGGGAGGAGAGATAAACAGGGAGGGAGAGAGAACACCTGAACGATATAGGGAGAGTATCTTAGAGCAAGGATGTAATAGAAATGAAGAAGAGAAAAGGAGCGGGGAGGAATCCAAATTTAAATAAGATGAGAGATACAGGCAAGTGGCGGGGAGAGGGAGGAATGGGGAGAAAGAGTAGGGGAAATCAGGCTATAAGGAGAGGGGAGGGGAAGAGAAGAAGCCAAAGTTACAAGGAAAGTAAACGAGGGAGATTAAATGGAGGTAAAGGTTGGAGGGGAGGAAGGGAGAGGAAGGGAGAGGGGAGGGGAAGGAAGTGAGTTAAGCGGGAGGGAAAAGGAGGGATTACGGGGCGAGGGAAGCGAGGGGAAGTAAGGAGTGTGAGGGGAAGCGAGTGATTAGAAGGAAGGGGAGAAGAACGGGAAGGGCTGGAGGGAGGGGAAGAAGTGGGTTAGCAGGGAGGGAAGGGGAGGGAAGGAAAGAGGGAAGGAAGGAAAGAAGGACAGAAGGATGAAAGGGAATGTACACGAACAGTTAGACACACACACACACACACACACACACACACACACACACACACACACACACACACACACACACACACACACACACACACACACACACAAACTCATATCCAGAAACACGAACACAGGTACACCAAACAAACAAACAAACAAACAAACATACGAACAGGCGGACAGAAAAAAACACATCACAAACAAAATAAAATAAAAAAAATTGATATAAACAGAGATAATGTTATTGTTATTCATTTAATTTATCATCTTATCAGTGTATTGTATCACCACCACCACCACCACCACCACCACCATCATCATCATCATCATCATCACTTCCCATCTCCTGCTTCTCCCACTCCTCTCTCCGCTCTCTCCCTCTCCTCCATCTCTCCCTCCCTTCTTTCCTTATTTCCATATTCATATCCTTCCTGTCCCTCCTCACTCATCTTTTATTCAATAACACTCCTCCCTCTTCTTCTCCCCTTTTCCCTCCCTTTTACCATTCTCCTCTTACTCCCTCTCCTCCTCCTCCTCTTCCTCCCTCACTTACTTATCTCTTCTCTCCTCCCCCTCTTATTTTTTCTCTACACGCCTCCTCCTCCTCCTCCTCCTCTCCCACATGGCTTACTTTTTTCCACTTCTCGTCCTTGTTCTCTCTCTCTCTCTCTCTCTCTCTCTCTCTCTCTCTCTCTCTCTCTCTCTCTCTCTCTCTCTCTCTCTCTCTCTCTCTCTCTCTCTACTTTTTCTTGCCTTTTTTTATTTAACTTCGCTGCCCCGTTTCAAATTTCCACTATTTTCCGATTTTCTCTCTCTCTCTCTCTCTCTCTCTCTCTCTCTCTCTCTCTCTCTCTCTCTCTCTCTCTCTCTCTCTCTCTCTCTCTCTCTCTCTCTTTCTCTTACTTCTCTAATTTCCTGTCACTCACCATTCTACACTCCTCCACACGAATAAATCTTCTCTTATTTTCTCTTTTCTTTTTTTCTATCATCATTCTATTAACTTCCTCCTCCCACCATTCCTCTCCCCATCTTCCGCCATACTGGGCTGCCTCGGGTTATCTCCTTTACTCTCTCTCTCTCTCTCTCTCTCTCTCTCTCTCTCTCTCTCTCTCTCTCTCTCTCTCTCTCTCTCTCCCCTGAAGGTGCTTATCGGTAGCTGGTGTTATCTGCAGGAGAAGACGCACCAAAGGGCGGCAGCAACACACACACACACACACACACACACACACACACACACACACACACACACACACACAAGGCGATAAGGACACGATGATAACGGCTTAGTGAATATCGGTGTTTGGAAGGCAAGGCGTGTGTGTGTGTGTGTGTGTGTGTGTGTGTGTGTGTGTGTGTGTGTGTGTGTGTGTGTGTGTGTGTGTGTGTGTGTGTGTGTGTGTGTGTGTGTGTGATTTCCTTGTCATTTATATTCAAGACTAATTTGTAATCATTATTTCCCCGCTTGTTTTCGTGTTTCTCTCTCTCTCTCTCTCTCTCTCTCTCTCTCTCTCTCTCTCTCTCTCTCTCTCTCTCTCTCTCTCTCTCTCTCACGCCTCGCTGCACTTCCCGATATCTTTTTGTGAATTACGAAAACTTCCGCCCCCACGGAGGAAAAAATATATATATTATGAAGTCGTAAAACGCGAGAGAAAGTTATATAAACTCTTATTTCTATTCGAGTACGCATTAGCTTGATGAATGCACACACACACACACACACACACACACACACACACACACACACACACACACACACACACTTTTTTTTCTCTCTCTCATCGCAGAAAAAAAAAAAGACACACATTTATGTTTCTATGTATCCAGCAAGTCCGGATGATACACCTTCACAGAAAGAGACACGAGGATGACGAGGCGGAGCGCTTGCAGAACACACGCGAGTACATAAAACCCGCTGCACTTCTTCACAATAACACGTGCAAGCGCAAAGGGAAATAGCAAGAAGAGGGAAAAAGGAAACGAAAGAACAGTGCGACTAAAAATACAAACAATTTCTTAAAGCATTACTCGTTTGCCTGATACACTGAAAAAGAAACACTTGAAATAAAACAAAGCAACACAGGAAGGAAATACACAAGAAGACAGGGAACACTTCAGACTCTTACGGACGGAGAGTATCGTTGTGTTGAGAGATGCTTTTCAAATAACACACGGCAACGGGAATTTGTGCAACCCGTTCAGCAAAAAATAAATCAATAAATAATAATAATAATAACAATAATAATATAATGAAGGGGTCAGTTAAGGACTTCAAATCTTATGAATATACATACTTTTCATAACAGTAAACCATGAACACCTGATACTTTTGGCCACTAAAGCTTTTCATTAACCTGAATAAACTAGCCTGGTGCATGTTTTGGAGTATAATTTTAATAACATCACTGACAGAAAATGAGCAATTAAGCCGTTCAACTCTTATAAATATACTATCTTTGAAATAACAGTAAAACATTGTCACCTGATACTTTTGACTAGTATGGCCTCTTGTGATCCTTTAATAACTTCGTCTGCTGCAAGTCTGGGATATGATTTTCAAGACACCACTGACAGGAAAAGGAATGCCAGTTAATCTTTCCCACGATCATATGCAGCTTTAGTTTTTGTACCACAGTCTCTAAGAATACGTAGTTATGTAGCTTGGCAATGATTAAATTAACGTCATATTCTTCATCTTTCTTTATATCCATGCAAACGATTTATTACAATGGTCTGAATGCTGACGAAAGGCGCCCATAGCAGTAAAACAGTTAAATATTACAAATATAGAAGCTAAGCGCAGTCATCTCAAACTTCTGACTAGTGCGGCTTCTCATCAGCCTTGATGCACTGGCTGGCTTGGTGCATGGCTGGCGTGTAATGTCGAAAGTCACCACTGACAGAAAAAGACGTGATCAAGTAATTATAATTTTTAGCTCGTGTGGCTTTTTTCCGGGTAAAATTCTCCGCGGTTACTCAAGTCAAGTAAAAAAGTCATACTGTCATTAGCAGCGTAAGGGTTAAACATGATTACCGTCCACGAAACGACACAATGCCTCATACGACACAAGGAGGCGCCTCACACGACACAAGAAGGCGCCTCATATGATACAAGGAGGCGCCTCACACGACACAAGAAGGCGCCTCACACGACACAAGGTACACAAAGCAACAGAAGCGAAGAACTCACTCCCACAAACTTACTTCCCCTTAAGAGCTTGTGTATAGTCAATGACAGTAAATTTCACCATGATTTTTTTTTCCTTTTTTTTTTTTTTGTAAGAAATTTGTACACTTCTAAAGGCACCAAGAGAAAGGACACAGGTCACAAACACTTCTAAAGGCACCAAGAGAAAGGACACAGGTCACAAACACTTAATTGCTGTGCTGGTCTCCGTCTTTTCATCGCCTTTTCATCATAACAGAGGCACTTAACACACGCACTACTGGGACAAAGAGTCAAGGCAGTGACCTACATAGCTAAAGACAACAGGAGAAAGGGCAAAGGCCATGGACGCTTAGCTGCAGTGCTAGTCTCCGTGTCACTGTTCCCCTTTTAGCACACACTTCCCAAGAAAAAAGTCAAGTTAGTAACCCAAATAACTAAAGGACATAGGGCATAGACGCTTCGCTACTGTGTTCCTCTGCGTCTCATTACTACATCTTAAGATTAAGAACAGTGACACTTCACATACTCCCCAGGGACAAAGAGTTAAGAAACCCAAATAGCTAAAGACAACAGTGCCACAGGAACATGAACGCTTAGTTGTTGTGTTGGGCTCCGTCTCAGCGGTGCCCCTTCAGCGTTAGGCGGGCACTTCACACGCACTCTGCTGCAACAAAGAGTCAGTGTCGCTCATTTGTTACGGACTCTTCTTAGTAGTCCATTCTTGGCTAACTTGCAGTAAAGGGACCATCTGAGGAGAGCGAATGTCAGTCCCCTCTATGGCCTTATAGAAACACAACAGAATATAAAGGAAGGACAAACAGCAGTAGATCTATTGACCCTCAGGCAGCTGTCTGTGAAAAACTGCACTATCTATTCTAAAAGAGAGAGAGAGAGAGAGAGAGAGAGAGAGAGAGAGAGAGAGAGAGAGAGAGAGAGAGAGAGAGAGAGAGAGAGAGAGAGAGAGAGAGAGAGAGAGAGAGAGAGAGAGAGAGAGAGAGGTTATTGTTCTCTTTGCAAAACAACATCTTCACACCTTCAGCGCTGCAAGGCAAGTGTGGTGGTGGTGGTGGTGGTGGTGATGGTAGTGGTGGTGGTGGTGGTGGTGGGAAAGATGCAGGAAGTGTGTGTGTGTGTGTGTGTGTGTGTGTGTGTGTGTGTGTGTGTGTGTGTGTGTGTGTGTGTGTGTGTGTGTGTGTGTGTGGTTTTCCAGCCACTACTCTGCTCTGGTACTTCATAACAAGCCACGAGAAAATAACAATGATGAAAAATATGTTGAGCAGAAACTGAAGAAGAAGAAGAAGAAGAAGAAGAAGAAGAAGAAGAAGAAGAAGAAGAAGAAGAAGAAAAGAGAGAAAAAAAAAGGCCGTACGTTAACCGTCCTCTCACTTACCTCAAACTACTCACTTCCTTAGTAGTAGTAGTAGTAGTAGTAGTAGTAGTAGTAATAGTAGCAACACCAAGAGCAAGAGGTAAAAAGATTAAGAAAACAGGAGAAACAAAAGCTCACCTAACAAAGCCCAGGTAAAACATTCTTTTCGTACACCACTACCACCACCAACACCACCACCACCACCACCTTGATGGCCTGACCTACACACCTTGCCAGTTCCCCCAACTTTGCTAATTACCTAATTTTCTTACAGGTAAACACATGCCACGGAAGAAAACAGCGAGAGAGAGAGAGAGAGAGAGAGAGAGAGAGAGAGAGAGAGAGAGAGAGAGAGAGAGAGAGAGAGAGAGAGAGAGAGAGAGAGAGAGAGAGAGAGAGAGAGAGAGAGAGAGAGAGAGAGAGAGAGAGAGAGAGAGAGAGAGAGAGAGAGAGAGAGAGAGAGAGAGAGAGATTTAAGGAGGGGAATGGATGGAATCTGGGAAAGAGAAAAACACCTTAAATTGAGAGGGAAAATTGGAGAGGAGAGAGGGAAGCAGTAGGCATGGAGGTGGAGAAAGGGGGAGGGAAGGAGGGAGGGAAGGAGGGAAGGAGGAGGGGGGTAACCATAACTCGAGGCAGTGAAGTGTTATGCTGGGTCATCAAAAGCTAGGTAATCAAGCCAAGTGTTGTGATGAAGAGATGATGAAGTAATGATGAGGTGGTGGTGGTGGTGGTGGTGGTGGTGGTGACTAACCGCCAAAGAGGACGTTTCGCTGATGCTGTGACGGACTGCCTGCAAGATGTTGTGTGGTTATACGCTCTTCATCTGGTGAGACGAAGAGACGTATGTGATGAAGCTGAGTTAGGACAGAAGTGAATCGAAGCTGTAGGGAGTAATGCAAAAAGTGACTTATAAGTATAATACGCGAGCCAGAACTGAGGTGACTTAGAAATTTAGTGTTTTAGAAGATAAAACAGTTAGGAATTAAATGAGTTCTAATTAAAGAGAGCTAAAAATTAATTAGAATAAAAGTTACTGAAAAAAAACTTAGTGGTTAGAAATAAAAAAAAAAACTTGAAACAGAAGTCCATAAAAAAATAAGTTAGAACCTAAGGAAGTAAGAACAGACAAGAGTTAGAACTGAATGAATTACAAGTGAAGAGAATTATAAGTGACACTAATTGGAACTGAGATGTCTTAAAACTCAAATTAATTCAAACATGACAAAATTAGAATCTAAATGAGTTAAAATTAAGTGTATTTGAGTGAATTTGGAAGAGAAGTGATTTAGAATTAAGTGAACTGTGTGTGTGTATGTGTGTGTGTGTGTGTGTGTGTGTGATCCCTTGTGTATATCTAGAAGTGAGACAAGGCTGAGGCGAAGCTGGCGGTAATGAAACAATTAACTGAAGTGAAGAAAGAGAGACGCGGTGAAGTGACCTGAAGATTGAGACAGGAGGCGGAAGACACAAAGCCTAAATTGATTCAAGACCGGAAGACTCTACACGGAGGAGGGCGCCATCCAATCTATGTAACACCTTGAGATCTAATTAGTCCCTACACGTGGAGGCATACCTGGGCGGCAGTAACTAAGCCGTCGTGATTCTCTAATTAGCAGGCTGTTCAAACACTCCAGGCTAATGTTGTCCCTCCTCTTTGCTCCGCCGTCATAGTTTACTCTGCTACTTCCTCTTCTCCTCATCTTTATCTTATTTTATTTTCTTTCTTCCTAAGTGAGACCACCACCACCACCACCTCTTCTTCTTCTTCCTCCGTAGAAGTTTTATTTATGTATTTTATACGTTAGCTCATCAGTGTAAGTAAAATGAAAAAATAAAATAAAATAAAATATATCAAGATTTCTATTTTAGGTCGAAATAAGAGCAGTTTACAGTACTGGAAATGCCGATGATGATGATGATGATGATGATGATGATGATGATGATGATGATGATGATGACGATTAAAATGCTGATGATGGCTTCAATAATTCACAAAAAAAAATAAAATAAATAAATAAATAAATAAGCTCAGAGCCTTCAGAATTTCGCCCCTTGTACGTAAAATACACAGTAGGGAAACGTACAATTTGCGTTGGTACACACACACACACACACACACACACACACACACACACACACACACACACACACACACACACACACACACACACACACACAAACTTATCTGACTGATGGATAGACAAGTATACATGCTAATTAATTCACTTACAAGCACAACATTGGCCCGTGTTTACTTAGTATTAACTATCAATATTATCAGTGAAGGATTTTTTGTTTCATCTCGCTAAGTACATGAATGATAGCGCGCAAATTATTATCACAAGCGTGTATTTCATTATCATAAATCAATCGAAACAAGCTGATTAATCATCTTAATGAAATATATCTTTTAACCAGGTCAGAGAGAGAGAGAGAGAGAGAGAGAGAGAGAGAGAGAGAGAGAGAGAGAGAGAGAGAGAGAGAGAGAGAGAGAGAGAGAGACCATTACCGCTGCCAAAGTATAGGTAAGCGATAATGGACTCACGCTTTTTGGAACACACTGTATCCCACAAAAAATACCTTTTGGAACACCCTGTAACTATAGATATATAAGACCTTTCTTTTGTTCTCTGTCTCTTTTTTTTTTTTTCATGAAGTCAGTCAGTCGGTCTGTCAGTCACCCTTAACAAAAGTAGTCACTTCAACAACAGTCAGTCTACCAGTCACTTCCAGCATGCATCAATCAATCACTCTAGATATCCGTCAGTCAGTCAGTCAGTCAGTCAGTCAGTCAGTCAGTCAGTCAGTCAGTCAGCCAGACAGCCAGCCAGTCAGTCAGTCAGTCAGTCAGTAACTCAATCAGTCACAGTCAGTCATCCTCCAAGACCCATCAGTCAGTCGGTCAGCCACTTAGTCACCCTCAACACCCAAAAGTCAGTCAGTCAATTAGTCAGTCAGTCAGTCAGTCAGTCAGTCAGTCAGTCAGTCAGTCAGTCAGTCAGTCGGTCACCTCAACATATCAGTCACTCATTTAGACATTGACAATAACAAAATATTCTCTCTCTCTCTCTCTCTCTCTCTCTCTCTCTCTCTCTCTCTCTCTCTCTCTCTCTCTCTCTCTCTCAAGTGCAAATCTCAGGTGTAATTACGAGAAAAACACCTGTGCGCCGAGATAACGAGATGTAACTCAGGTAGGGCGGGCCGAAGAGAGGAGAAGGAGGAGGAGGAGGAGGAGGAGGAGGAGGAGGAGGAGGAACCGGCTCTATTTGGAGAATCCAGCATATTTAAGGAGGCAAAGTTTAATTAAAGCCAGACACTCACATTTACACTTTACTGAATACCGAACTGCTTAAGAACTACACCACCTCTTCCTCCTCTTCCTCATTCTTCTTTCTTTCCGTCTTTCTCTGGCTGTATCTTCACGTCTCTTCTCCTGCCACTCATTCTCTTTTAAATCTTCCCGCCTCTCCTCCAGTCGTAAGAATAACCTTCCCTTCCTCTCTCTACTTCTCATCCCTCTTTCTCTCTCTATATATCACCCTACCTTTCCTCCGACTAGTGTCCTTAAATGTTCCCCAGCTTAAGTCTCATGGCACCTTCTTTCTTATCTATGCGTGTCGATGAAGCCTTTAAGAATTGTTAGGTTATACTTGCACGTGGGCAGTCGTGCATAGTGTGTACTGTGTTGTAAAGATGTGCTAAGGGTGGAGAGCAGTGGAGTGTCATGCAGGGCTGGTACTAAAGGGGTAGGCTCCATGGAGGGTGCTTCAGGTGTGTTATGTGTTATGCAAGGCTGGTGTTAAATGCGGCAGTGTGGAAGGTGCTTAGGATGGGGCGGGGTGTTGTCCAAGGCGGGTGTTAAAGGAAGAGGGTGGAGTCTGCTAAGGGTGAGGTGGGTGGAGTGTCTTAAGCAGGTGTTAAGGGAAGAGGGTGGAGTGTGCGGAGTGGAAGGCGGCGTGAACCTACAGGGGAGTGTTATCCCATGAGGCAGCAGTGAGTGAAGTGCGAGGCGCCGCTGCCTGCCCCGCTGCTGGTGAGTGGCGGGGAAGGAAGGGATTATAACCCGCACCTCTATGCAATCATACTGTTCGGTTGGGGAAAAACAAAAACAAATATACATATGACGCAATCGTCGCCAAAGTTTTCCTTTAGCACACAGGAAAGCGTTCAAATAAGTTAACTTCTGATGTTGTCAACACGAACACCACCAGCGCCTCTCAACTCGCTTACACAAATATTTCACATATGCGACTGACTTTTAATGAATTAAACGCTAATTCCCAACAGTTTCCTCACACACACACACACACACACACACACACACACACACACACACACACACACACACACACACACACCATGCATAATTCCCCTTTAACACTAATCAACAGCCTCCCACGTTTTCCAGACCTGCCGCTTATTTCAAACCTGTTGCTTATTTCCCCACCCACAAGGTGTCTTCCATGGTCAATGTAGCCAATGTAGCACTGCAGCCTCCCTTCCTCTGCCACCCCCACCCCCGTCTGTACCCAGGCACAGGTGGGAGGCGACGTCCTTCCTCACTAATTATCTCACCTGGCCGGCACTGTCTACCTCCTGACTGATGAAAATTGAGAGCTGGATAATGAGAGGGAAATGGACTCAAAATTGGCTCCTCTCTCTCTCTCTCTCTCTCTCTCTCTCTCTCTCTCTCTCTCTCTCTCTCTCTCTCTCTCTCTCTCTCTCTCTCTCTCTCTTCCTCCTTTTCCTCTCATCTCTTCTTTCCAATCTAAGACTCCAAAACTCCTTTTTTCTCAACACGTTTCGAGAGAGAGAGAGAGAGAGAGAGAGAGAGAGAGAGAGAGAGAGAGAGAGAGAGAGAGAGAGAGAGAGAGAGAGTTACAGAGGGGAAAGACAAAGTGCAATACAAGAGGTAATGGACGAGGAGAGAGGGAGAGGGAGGACAGAGGGTGACGGAGACAGAAGACGAGAAATAATGAGAAACGAGACAAAGTGACGAACCCAAAGAGTTAAGACAATCCCGTGAGAGAGAGAGAGAGAGAGAGAGAGAGAGAGAGAGAGAGAGAGAGAGAGAGAGAGAGAGAGAGAGAGAGAGAGAGAGAGAGAGAGAGCTCAGGTTTTCCATCAAGATCGCTAATTTGGTCTGATTGGAGCCCCGCCCTGATTGGCTGCTTGGCTGGCTGACTGACCGTGCTGTGACGTCATGAAAAGACCGTCACCCATTACACCTCCCTACCTGTCTACCTGCCTGTCTACCTACCTGTCCAACCTGCCACTGACGGTCTACAAACACCCACGCCATAACCACGGCAACAGGAGGAAAAAATAAATAAAAAACACATACCTACACCTCTCCTCGCACGCACACACACACACACACACACACACACACACACACACACACACACACACACACAACAATAATAACATCAAAATAAGAACACTCATTTCATCTAGATCAATAAGACAAAACAAGTCAATTACCGGGGCCGTCCGTCAACCAATGAGAATCCATTTTCTCGGCCACCAAGCCCCGCCAGCCAATCAGGTGGCGTCAAGGGGAGGCGTAGGGATGACAACGAACGAATTGCCTTATTAGCGGGAACCAGCCAGGCATAAAACTACCAGCAGGAGAGGCAGGCGGGGAGGAGACACGCGTGAGACAGGTAAGAGTGAAACAGGAGGGGAGAGGAAGGCGGCGAGACAGGTAAGAGACAGGTAGAAGGAGGGAGGGAAAGCAGGGAAAGGCAAGCAGAAAGAAGTAGAGGGGGAAGAGAATGAGAGATAAGAGAGAGAGAGAGAGAGGCAAGCATATCAAAGACGCAGGCAAGGGAGTAGGTATATGAGAGAGAGAGAGAGAGAGAGAGAGAGAGAGAGAGAGAGAGAGAGAGAGAGAGAGAGAGAGAGAGAGAGAGAGAGAGAGAGAGAGAGAGAGAGAGAGAGAGAGAAGCAGGTGGGAGAAATAGATAGGTAGATGATGAAGGGTTGAAGAAAGTAGGAGGGAAGATATATGTGTGACTTAGAAGTAATAATAATAGTAGTAAAGAAGAGGAAGAAGAAAATACAGTAATATAAGTATAGAAGTAGTAGTAGTTGTAGTAGTAGTAGTAGTAATCATCGTTGTTTACAAGCAATGAAAAAAAAGGATAGTTCTTCCACATCTCAACCAAACAAGCACTATAAGGGACCAATTACAAAGCTTTCACAGTAATTACACACACAACACACGTGAGGGACAAAGCACCTACTACAGCATTCACCTCCTCTTCAACGTCAATCCTCAGTGAATTTAATCGAATTGTAAAAGTCTGAGGCAGCGAACCAACAAGTGACTATCTAGCGCCAGGGCCGTTATGGTGATGTTTATGTTAGCTGAATACTCTGACGCCTGGCCAAAACAAAGAATGTTCCGGCAAGAAATAAGCGTAAGAGTTGCCAGTCATTATGAAAACACACGTGACCTCACTAACTGAACGGCTCAGCAACACACAAACACTTTCTAAATTCGTTTTCTTCATAATGGACATACAAGGCCACAAGCTAAAAGATTTAATTATTTCTAACTGTGTTAAATGCGCCTTGGACACACACACACACACACACACACACACACACACACACACACACACATACACATACACACACACACACAGACGGCAGCAGCTCGCGAACAGAAGGGAGAGAAGACAAAAAGAAAAGGACGGCCTCATTCTCTCCAAAAAATCGCCTCTCTTTCCCTTCCTTTCCATTACCTCCTCCCCTCCCGCCCTCCCTCTCCCTCTTCCGCTAAGCTTTATACGGACAGCACCACCACCACCTTCCTGTCTTCACTTTTGCTCTGTTCCATTTTCCTTTTCCAATCTATTTTCTTTATCACCCATTTCCTCTTTTCTCTACATCGCCGCCTTGCCTTCCTCCCCTCTCCCCCTCCTCACTACACTCATTACGCCCTTCCTCCCTCGGTTATCTCCCTCACTAATGTCCCCCAGACGCGCCTCCCTCAGCGCCCGCCAGAGTTACAGTTTCTCCCCCAAAGGTGTTCCTCCAAAGAACTCTCATCCTTCCTTCAAAAGACCGCCATTTTCTTCCCGCGAGCTGCCATTATGTTCTAAAGGGTTGCAGCGCAAGAACTGTCCCTCTAACAAGGGCACAACTCGAGTGAGGTCTCTTCCTTCAACATTTCCTCCAAGGCCTCCCTCCCCCGCTCCCCTCCTTCACCAGGGTTCAAGTCCCCTCAAGGGCCCTCTGCCTCCAGACTTCTACCCACTAAAGTTGAGAGCCTCGAGTGTTCCAGTGGCGGGGTTCCAGCGGGCCCTGGCGCCGGGATCCACCGAATCTCTGTTCCTATTCCATCATGGGCACCGCGGCTCTTCCAGGCCTCCCAACCCCCGGGGACTCTCCACTAAAAGGCTTCGAAAAAGAGGTGCTTCTCCTTAGGGTCCTCCTCGGCATACTGGAGTTTTCCCGTGCACAGTAAACTCCCAGGGCTTCACAGTGACCTCCAGCAACCACTACGTCAGTGTGGGAACTAAAACTACACAAGGATTTCAGAAACTGGTGACGCTGTGGAGCCAAGTCGAGGAATTAAGCTCGCCATGCCTTGTTCCGCACGGCCGAGATCGATACAGGCAGGGAGAGGGGGTACGGAGTTTGAGAGAGAGGAGGAAAACCAATGGAGAACTGGTAGATGGAGTGAGAGGGGCGCAGGGCGGAGTGAGGGAAGGAAGAGAAAGAGAAAAGGAAGAAGGGTAGGAAAAGAGGAAAGAGAGAAGCGAATTACAAACTATAACCAAGCTGTTAGGAGGGAAAGTAATGCGTGCGTATACAGGGAACAATAAGCTACGTCGTCCCTCTCTCCCTTCCCACGACGGGGCGGTGGCGTAGGCTCCGAGGCTCCAGGGCGGCACGACGCACTTCTTCATTTCACACGCTGGCATGGAGACCTGTCCTTCAAAATCAGATCGCAGGCTTTTCTCAATGGCTTAGTAATCCTGATTATAACAATATGGCGCCTCACGATATTACAGAAGATAAAACTAGAAAAAGAGACGAGCACAGCCTTCGTATTAAGTCCTTATTCTCTTCCCTTTTCCTTCTCCCTATATCCCAGGAACACCCATAGGATTAGTACCTCACCCAGGCTTTCTACGCCGCCCCTTTCAACTCTTGCCACACACGCCCGGGGCCTCCCGTAGCTCCCTCAGCGCGCCTTCACCCCATTCGCAACTATAACAACAAAAATAACCACCGCTTTATGAGGGCGCGCCGCTCTCGGGGAAAGTTACTGCTCTGATCTCGGGCGGACGAGTGGCGAGTGGCGGTGGAGGGGCGAGGGCTGGTGGCGGGCGTCGCTGAGGGGAGCCGGAAATTCACGATGACTGGCTGAGGTTTTCTGGGATCGTCTGGGAAGAAATAGTATGAAGGGAAGTCCAGTCATTGCTAACTATGCAGGAAGAGTGAATATTTCTGCGCTCTTCCTTGTGATGCGTGTGAGGTGTATAGTCACACACACACACACACACACACACACACACACACACACACACACACACAGTAAACCATATGTTACACAAATACAGCCATATTCAACATACATACACACATACGTAAACACACATACACACACACACACACACACACACACACACACACACACACACACACACACACACACACACACACACCTCCCTCCTTTGACCTTCCATGCCTCAGAGGGAAACTAGAGTCACCGTCAGCATCACTTACATACACCAAACACTCGGAGAGAGAGAGAGAGAGAGAGAGAGAGAGAGAGAGAGAGAGAGAGAGAGAGAGAGAGAGAGAGAGAGAGAGAGAGAGAGAGAGAGAGAGAGAGAGAGAGAGAGAGAGAGAGAGAGAGAGAGAGAGAGAGAGAGAGGTTACTGAGCATTTGCAGCCAATTATTTAAAACTCCCACACACGTGTACACCATAATTAGTCTTTGGCCATTCATTACCTTCCTTTCACCTCCCACCACTTTCCCTGTAAGCTTTGCCTCTCTATATAATGTAGTACTTTCCTACATGCATTAATATTTTGCTTGCTCTCTTTACCTTCGACAAGAGATACGGGCAGACTGACAGACGAGTCACCCCTAGCTGTGGTCAACTCATCTTTACTCATCTTCCTATTCACTTTTCGTGTGTGTACAGAAACCTTGAAAAGTTGCGCCGACGTCTGCACATCATGTTCTGAAATACTTCCGTGCCACACCTCCAGTTAAAAAGTTACACGGGCTTTTAAGTGGGTTTTTATGATTCTAGTGACAGATTAACAATATTTCTACATTATTAAGAGGGGAAACACTTTTTGAGAACCCGGCTATCATATTTATGGTAGTGGGAGAGCAAAGCGTTTCTAAATACGAGAATAATACGCACGGAAGAAATTATAAGGCGAGATAGAGTTTGGGAGGTCACTGAAGCTTGTATTTGTGGCAAGGGTAATAACCTACACACTCAAGTGGGTATGAGAAACTTATGTTGTCTTAAAAATGTGATGTTATGTTTTGTAGTGGGTAGTGAGATTGATGAGTGTGGGAGTCAAAGGGTTGATATGCAAATCAGAAAGATTGTCATAACGTGAAGACCGTGAAGAATTTGCATTATTTCCATATTAAAGGGTAATTTGTGGGGAGAAAAAAACATAAGAATGCGTGATGACTCCCCACGCCTCTCTCTCTCTCTCTCTCTCTCTCTCTCTCTCTCTCTCTCTCTCTCTCTCTCTCTCTCTCTCTCTCTCTCTCTCTCTCTCTCTCTCTCTCTCTCTCTCTCTCTCTCTCTCTCTCTCTCTGTCTTCGGACAACCGGGGCCTGGAGGAGTAATTTCCATAATCGCGAGGCAAGACGCGGCGCTAAGTGCAACAACACGTGGCTCTGGATATGAAAGGCATCGCATGACACACACACCAGAGGAACATGAATAACCTTTTGTGGGGAATGCTTGCTTTGAATGTGCTGGAGATTAAAGACTTAGCGGATCTTGCTGTGTGACGATGCCTCATGAACTGCCGAAGGAGTTGTTGACGGTCTTGTAGTCACGCTGTACGCTGGCTGGCTGAGCAGAAAAACCATGAATCCCTGTCTTTCAGTTCCCCCCATAACCCCACTACAATGATAAGGACAGGGTGAGTTTATGCCATCAAAATAAAAAGGAAGGCTTTTTTTGTGTTCAAGTGTGCCTTTACTTTTTGTCACGCTGTCATGCAAGCAGGAGCACGTCTTGGAGCACGAGACTCCCAGCCGTCACCTTGCCTGATGAGGTACTGTTGTCCTGTGTGATGTGGCTATCCTACCCCTGCAATCTCTCTCTCTCTCTCTCTCTCTCTCTCTCTCTCTCTCTCTCTCTCTCTCTCTCTCTCTCTCTCTCTCTCTCCGTGGTCCCGCACGGCTCCCTCGTTCCCCTGCGGATGGCGGCGCCGTCCCCAACACGCTTTTGGTGCCGAAAGATAAACGCAACGCAACGCCTCAGTTCCGCGTGTCAAAGGACTTCTCCGCGGCGTCCGAAACACGACGAAATGCACGCCACCTGCACGACGCTCCTCTGGGAGAGAGCGCGGGCGAAGTGTTAGATCTTGTGATGCAGCGGTCGGGAGGACGCGGCTCTGCACAAACGCCTCGTGTCGCCCCGCCACAATTCTGTCAACTCTTCTCATCTGGCTATTCGTAATGCGGTCTTACATACAGTGTTGTTATTATTTTCTTTTTCTTCATCTTTTTTTTATCACTCAGCTGTATAATCTCTCCCGGATTATGATAAAGAATGTGCACGTGTCTCCCTATACTGCAGAAGAATATATCAGGCAAAAGGTATTATTCCACTAAACGCATCCAGCGCTATCATCGTTTTTTTTTTCTTTATTTAAACATGTCCCTGTATCAGATGAGCGATGCAGAATATGCACGTAAATCCCTTACAGAAGAATATTCCCTCATGTAAAAATTACTAAACGTTATACTCACATTCAACATAGTGTACTGAAAGTGACTAGAGTTTTCAAGACTGTTTTCACGATTTCAAAGATAATTTAAAAAGGATTCTGCAACATCTACAATGACATCACTCATAAGAACTCGACTAATCACTTCTGTGGTCACTGGAAACAGTTGTGATGAGAGAACAAAGAATTGAAGGACAACAACCATGGTGTCGAATCCCTTTAATCACATCAGAGAGCTCTTTCCAGCACTTATACAATATTTACTCCGCCACCTCGCGATCAGGGCAGAATGCGGCGCCGCGGAACATAAACTAAAGGAAAAAGCAAAGATAAAAAGTGCCAACACGCCATCGGAATCACGCCACAAGCCGCGCCTCTACAGTTACTCACCAGCCTAACGACACGCGCGGGACAAAGCAGGGAGGCGGGAAAATACTACACTGTTAAGAAAAATATTGACCTCTCGTTACGCCGCATCAGCCAACACCTCACTCCAAACTAACGACCCACTAGCGGTCTCTTATTTCCCCGCTAAGGACGCGCTCTGGTCTCCTGCTTTCACTGAGGTCTTGAAGCAGAGTTAAGTATGTAGTGGTGAGAAGATGCTGTTGTGTTTGTCGAGACTTCTATTAGACTCACGCCAACTACTAACCATTCTATTCCCACCACTACCCACTCCCATAACCTACTTCACTCCCACCAACACCCACTCACACCCACCTCTCACTCTATCCTATACGTCTTTCTCAGTAATTTCCTCCTCCCTCGCTCTCATCAACACAGTAGGAGAGAGGAAAGGGGAAAGAAGAAATGGTTGGTTAGCTGCTACGCGGAAGAAGTGGGAGTAGGAGGAGGGTCAGACAAAAAAATAAATAAATAATCAAGAAGTAAGACAGGAATGGATGAAGAGGAGTGGAAAGAGAAGATGGAAGAGTAGAAAGAAGGAGAAATCACTCAGCCCACATTAGCTGTTACTTCTGCGCCCTCTGAAGACTGAATGCCAATAAAGGGAGTAAGGGAAGGGAAAGGGGTGAAAGATGGGGAACACGGAGGACGGGAAATAGAGCGTAATGCAAAGAACGAAAGATGTAATGGGCGTGGGGATCTGAACAGCGGCGGCAATAATGATGGTAACGAGAATGATGATAATAATTGACTAATAATAATAAAAGTAGTAGTAGTAGTAGTAGTAGTAGTAGTAGTAGTAGTAGTAGTAGTAGTAGTAGTAGTAGTAGTTGTAGCTGTTGTTGTTGTTGTTGTTGTTGTTGTTGTTGTTGTTGTTGTTGTTGTTGTTGTTGTTGTCGTCGTCGTCGTTATAGTAATAGTTATTATTGTTGTTGTTTATCATAAGTAACAATAACCTGTATCATAACACCACGTCAGCAAGTCTCTGCGGTGACTGCCACTGTCTGGTGAACTGCTTCTTCAAAGGGTACGCCACAGGCACCACTCCACCCTACAGTCTTCCATCTGCCATACGCATGAAGGGCGGAGGGCGTTGGAAGCAGTTGGAGTCGACAGATGGCTTTTTTTTTTTTTTTATTTGTCTTCACCAATAAATGAGAACACTGATTCGTCCACACGCTCCTGAACCTCCCCAGGCTGTCCACCACTCATCTTCCCTCACCGAGATAGTAAATTTCATACGTGGATTAGTAAATTTCATACATACACTCTATTATAAAATGCAACAAACAACTTGATTTTTCTTAATGGAGTAGTTAAAAATACGAATGTGAATGAAAATGCTCAACGCTAATTTGAGCAACGGTGTGAAATTGTCTACGCATTATATTATGATATAAATATTTTGTGTTGCAATTATTTTTTATCCTCTCCCAGCTGGAGTTTCATTTTGAAGTAAATGATCTAGCTTTTTTTTTTTTCCTCTTTCTTTATCAGAGTGGCGGCTGTCAGTGTGGTCGTATTGAAAAAGAGAACATGAGAACATAAGAACGAAAGAAAAGAAGGAGACAGCAAAAGGCCAGTTGACATAAACAAGGCAAAGTAATTCAGCTGAGTAACTAACCATTGTGACAGCAAAGAGCAACATATCACAGAAAAAAATTCACACATCAAAGCTTTGGCGGAAGCAGAACAAAATATTCTGCAGCGGTGACAGGATAACAATTCAAGAAAAGTGATAGCATGATTTGTGAAGAGCAGCCATCAGTAACAAGCCTCGTGTGTTCTTGGATATGATAATAGTAACGATGTAACAGACAATATGATAAATCCACCACCCTTTTCTCCATTTCTCCGCCGTCTCTCCACCTACACCAGCGATACATCACCTGTCAAAACTCATCCCTACTATGCCATATGGGGGAAGGAGCAGACGGGGATCCTGCAGAGGTCCGGGGCAGGTTGGCTCAGTGGTAGAGAGCTCGCCTCGCTGCCAAAAGACTACGAGTTCGATCTTGTCTCACGGCAATTTCTTGGTGGGAGAGGTAGCACACTGTGACCAGCGCCATGTGACACTGTTGCTGCGATGCATGAACTCAATTAGCAAAAGTTGTTTACAAGGGCTGTTGGAGCAATTCTGCAAAGGTTACAAGTGATAAGGGTTCTTTGCCTCTGTTTGGCTGGGATTGTGCTGGAATCTTGCAAGAGGAAAGAGGGTAGCGAAGGTCCTGGGAAGGGATGTGTGTGTGTGGAGTGTGGAGTGGGTGAGGTGGACACAGGGGAACTCCGGAAGCAGATCATGAAGAGGAGAACAGCAGGATATAGCACAGACCCAGTACGACACAGCAACAAATAACCCAGAGGCAGCAAAGGTCCCGTGAACCCTGGGTGCTCTTGAGTGCGGAGAAAGGCACCAGCGGCTGAGTGGGCAGCCCTTGGTGATAGGGCACTTCAGTCTCCTCCCGGTACTCGGCGGTGCGTCCCGTGGCGATCGAGGCCAGTGTTTCTCCTTTTCCCTCACTAAGTAAATCTCTAAGTTTGTCTCGCTGTTTCTGAAGTGTTGTCTTGGAGGAAGGACGCGAGCAGGGACAACACTCGGCCAGGAAAGGGTTTTATTGAGAAAGAGAAAGAGAGAGAGAGAGAGAGAGAGAGAGAGAGAGAGAGAGAGAGAGAGAGAGAGAGAGAGAGAGAGAGAGTAAACAACTAATCAACTTGCCTTCATTATAAGTATCATTCTTCCTTCTTCACTTACGGTCAGCAATGTCAGATGAATCTCTCTCTCTCTCTCTCTCTCTCTCTCTCTCTCTCTCTCTCTCTCTCTCTCTCTCTCTCTCTCTCTCTCTCTCTCTCTCAAAAAGGGCATGATACACCCATCGCGGAGAAGAAAAATAAATGCACATGCCGGAAAGAGAGAGAGAGAGAGAGAGAGAGAGAGAGAGAGAGAGAGAGAGAGAGAGAGAGAGAGAGAGAGAGAGAGAGAGAGAGAGAGAGAGAGAGAGAGAGAGAGAGAGAGAGAGAGAAAAAAAGTTAATTATGGACTTCAAACAACCCGTTCACGCATCACAAAAGTTACGAAAGAATTAAGTGACTTTCTTTTCCTTCTTTTTTTTTTTTTCCTACCTCTCTCTTTCTATTTTTTTCTTTATCGTTTCCGCATGTGTTGAATAATCGGATGCTGTCAAAGGAGATCAAGATAAAAGGTAATAAGGTTATCGGTGCATCCATCCGCCAAACTAAACTGCTTTACATCACTTCTTTTATTTTTTCTAAACGCCTCACTGACCCACCTACTCACCCACCCACTCACTCACCCACCTACTCACTCACCCACTCACTCACTCACTCAACGCCGCCGTGATATAACAGAAATGAGTCAAATATGAGTCAGATATGTTTAAACTTTTATCACTCCCCAAATCTTTCCCTCCTCCATGGCAAACATTTTCAAACCAATGCATAAATCTCTCTCTCTCTCTCTCTCTCTCTCTCTCTGCTAACATTCCCAGTTCCTCTTCCCTTCTTTCTTCCTGACCTGCTTCTTGTCTCTTCAAACTCCTCTCCCTCCAACACTGTCACTAGTTACTTCTTCCCCCTCTTCTTACTCCCCTCCCTTCTCTTCCCCCACCCCACCCATTCCAACTACTCTTAATTCTTCCCCAGCTTCCTCTTCTCCTTTACCCAGTACTTCCACACTCGTTCAAGCTCTAATATTTACTCCCTCACTCCGGTAATGAACAGGCGTATCTTCTTCTTCCTCCTCCTCCTCCTCCTCCTCCTCCTCCTCCTTCTCTTCCTTCTATGTACGTACGTGAGAAACTGAACCGTAAATTGAATCATAAAATCTCAAAGTTGAAGGGCGTATAAGTCAGTGATGTTTTGGTGAAGGAAGGGCAGCGTGGGGGGGAAGGGAGGGAGAGGGGATAAAACTAACAAGGTATTCGGTGAGGTATGGATATGTCTTGGCAGTTTCTTTGGCTCTCTTCTGTGAAAAATGAGGCGTTTTGTGTTTTCTAAGCGGGGGAGGGACAGAGAGAGAGAGAGAGAGAGAGAGAGAGAGAGAGAGAGAGAGAGAGAGAGAGAGAGAGAGAGAGAGAGAGAGAGAGAGAGAGAGAGAGAGAGAGAGAGATACACAAAACACAAATAAAATTAAAAAAAGCAATTCTTAAACTGCTATACACACTCAAACTAGCAAGGACCAACAAATGATCTACTTCTTATTCTTCCTTTACATTCATCCTTTATATTTAAAATCCTCACTCATAAACCCAGTATATACACAACACATCACACCACACCACACCTCAATACTGCACGGAGAGAGAATACAATATACACCTTAATGTGACCTACGCTAGCTTATCTTACCTCCCTTTGAAAAACACCAGCTTATTTCATACCCAGCCGGCAGCGATCCCAGCCAGTCCAGCCCCCTTCCCTCTGGACGTCACGCGCACTCCACTCACTCACCTGCAAGGAAATGAGAGAAACACATTAATGATTTGCTTCTCCAAGGCAACGTGTATATATTTGTCTATTTATCTGGTTACGGAACAAAGGAAAGAAAAAAAGGAGGGGAAGAAAAAAAGAAAGGTGGAAAGCATGAGTTTCTTCTTTCCTAATTGGGCGGAGAGAGAGAGAGAGAGAGAGAGAGAGAGAGAGAGAGAGAGAGAGAGAGAGAGAGAGAGAGAGAGAGAGAGAGAGAGAGAGAGAGAAACTCATTAACTATTTTCTATCCACTTCAGAGAACATACGAGAAAACATTAGTTCCAGTTTACACTTAGGAGAATACAGCTTTGGATTAGGGGGAGGAGGAGGAGGAGGAGGAGGAGGAGGAGGAGGAGGAGGAGGAGGAGGAGGAGGAGGAGGAGGAGGAGGAGGAGGAGGAAGGATCACACACTAGGATGAGATGGTGAGCAAGGAAGTGACGATGAAGGAAGAGGAGGAGAAGGTGAAGGAGACGAAGGAGGAGAGGAAGAGGAGAAGGAAGATTACAGTGAAGGGTTGTCAAGGTCATCATGTCTGAAAGCCCAAGGTCTAGGCGGCAAGGACTGGCTGATAGACCACTCGGCTGCAATCCCGTGCAATCACCTCCCGATGCCGACACGACCCGACCCAAGGAGGAAGGCAAGGAGGAGAGGCAGAGGAAAGCAGATTTGAGTAGCATGGATGCGTCAGTGAGCTGGAAGGAGGTGAACAGGGGATGGTGATGAGATGAAGTGATGAGTTAGGTATAGCTGGGTAGGATGAGTAGATGGAAGAATAGATAATAATTTGAGGAGTTCCTGTGACGAGTAAATGAGGAATTTGTAAGGTGTCGAGACTAGAGTCAAGTGGAGCTGACGATACTAAAGAGCAAGGCAAGGATTCAAGAAGAGATGATGGACTGATGTTAGTGGTGAAGATTTGTAAGGAAGACAGAGGGGGAGGGAAACAGAGAGTACTTAATTGTCACTTAGTGGTAAGCTGTGCGGAATGAAGTTAACAATCAGCAAGTCCTCAATAACATTCAACACTAAAAACACAGGTGAGTAAGCGAGATGAAGCTGATGGGGCAAGAGTTAATAATAATAACACGTGAAGGAAGAGGAAGTAAAGAGAAGTAATCTGATTAAACGTTAAAGAGATGATAAGTAAAGTGAAAGTTAAACGACATGACAACTCACAAGACGGAAACAGCGGACTTTGTGACGAGTTGAAGCGAACAAACACATGTAAACAAGTGCTGCAAGAGGAGTGAGGTGAATTGACGTGAGGTGAGGTGAGGTGACTAACGAGAGTGGCCCAATAAACTGATGACTTGAAGGCGCAATATACAGTCAGCGCCCCAAAGGATCATATACTGTTAGGGGGAAAAAAGAAACATGTGCCACAGTTCCAACAAGTGTAGCAGCGAGTCTTTGAACACTCTGCCGCCCTCTTTCTGACCCCTGTACAAGCTAAGTCAACGTAATTAATGGCTGACTACAGGGGTCTCTCTCTCTCTCTCTCTCTCTCTCTCTCTCTCTCTCTCTCTCTCTCTCTCTCTCTCTCTCTCTCTCTCTCTCTCTCTCTCTCTCTCTTCACACCACTACTTTATGTAATATTCCTCCCCGACTGTCCTCCGTTTACTCCCTCAGTCACTCTTAAGTTGAGGCATATTTATATTCTTCCTCGGGGCACGCACTGCTTCCTTCATCAGTAGATTCCTCACATTAAATCCCACGCTCATCCTCACGCTTCTTCAAGTCCATCACGCACCAACCAACAATTTCTCACATTCACTTTCCTGCTTCCCTGTCTCCGAGGAAAGGCGAGGGTAGCGTGGAGCGAGTCACGGGGGTCCGGGGAGGGGAAGGGGATCACTCCAGCCACATTAGCGCCACTGTTAAGTCCTCTCAAGCCTGACTACCAATAAGGAGGAGCGGAGGAAGGGAAGCTGACACAAGGATTAAGGAAGAAGAAACGAGTGAAGAATTAAGAAATGGAATTCCATTATTGAATATCGTAACGAAATTAGTCAGTGAAATACTCGTGGCATAAAATTCCTTGAATTCCTTCAAAACTCCGCGCCCCTCCCAATGAGTGGCCTTCCCCGGGGCAGGCAGTGCGACGCGGCCTACCCAGCTAGGCGGCGCTCGGCACCTCACGTCGGCGCGGCCGGGGACAACAGCTGCTGGCCCCAGGCGCGCCGGCGTCCTCAAATATGTCCATGTCCCGCGGTGTGCGTCCCCTGCTGGCCGGGACTGACCTGGCAGTGTTCTTCCTGTGTGGTGGACACATTCTGATACAAATAGTTTATACCAATTTCAATGTCAAATTCTCTCTCTCTCTCTCTCTCTCTCTCTCTCTCTCTCTCTCTCTCTCTCTCTCTCTCTCTCTCTCTCTCTCTCTCTCTCTCTCTCTCTCAGGACACTCGCCTCTTTAACAGATGATCAATAAACAAGAGTTCCACTGCTAATCCTCCACCTCTCTCTCTCTCTCTCTCTCTCTCTCTCTCTCTCTCTCTCTCTCTCTCTCTCTCTCTCTCTCTCTCTCTCTCTCTCTCTCTCTCTCTTATACTTCTCTCCGCGCCTTCACTTCGTCCCACCACCACCACCACCACCTCCCCCCCCCACACACACACACACACACACACACACACAAACACTCCTCCCGTCTCCTTCTCTCCTTCTCACGCTCTCTCCCTTTAATTTCGGAAATGCTAAACCAATTGACACATTCAGCTTCCCCAAACCGATCGCTTGGGGGTGGTGAGTGAGTGCCCCCGTTATCTCCTCCCCCACCCTCCCCACCACCCTCTCCTCTCTCTTCACTAACAATCTGCAAGTGTATCGTGTTGCTGTCTTCCTTTGATCGACTACTAGTGTAAGAAAGAGGCAAGAGTACACTCCGGCCCCTCCTTGCTGTCATCTGGTATTCCAACAAAAGGCTGGCGTGGTGTGGTGTGGTGTCTGATCCTGCCCTATCTACCTTACTTCAGCATGCAGATTTAGCCTTTAAGCAGCGGCAGAAGGGGCGTGCTGGCCTTTACTGCTCGTCATGTTTTCGCCTTCTGTTACTACTAACGCGATGCCATTGCTGTGTCTCCGAGGACTGAGGACTGGTGGTTTTGAGTCTTACTTGTGTGTGTGTGTGTGTGTGTGTGTGTGTGTGTGTGTGTGTGTGTAAGGACGTGCACACATTAAGATACGTTTACGAAATGATAGACAACTTCGTTTTTATTACAGCAGCTAGTAAGGATCAATGACATTCTTCGTTTCAGCAAGATGAAGACAATAGTCAAAGATTTAAAAGTTTTGGGGAGTTAGCAAAGGGATTCAAATGTCGTAAAATACATGCAATTCGCTATTTGGGATTATTTAAAGGCTGTGACTGTGACTCAAGCGCCGTGAAGAATGTTAACGAGCAAGAGGAATGAATCACGCGAGATATTCACGTTTAAAGATTGGAGTAAGACGCTGAAATAACACCAGTGAGAGGCGTCGCGCTGCCCACCACCATCTCACTGCCTCGCGTGCACAGCGTCACTTCCACGCTCCCACCGGACAAACAAACAGCCGACAGAGGGGGTAGAAGCAAAAAAATACCAAGTAAGGAATGGCAATTTTAAAGGATAAAAACACGGCGTTATTATAATTACTATGTGTTTACCTCCTGTGGCGTGCCTTAGCGCTCTTCCTCACCGCCCACCAGACTACACTGTGCACACACCTGACCCTTTACCTTTTATTTACACTAGCAAAGACAAAGGCTACAAAAAAAAAAAAAGAAAAATAAAGAAAAAATGGGAAGGTTGCCTGCGGAATGCCCATCCATAAAAAAAAAAAAAAAAAAGATCTGTGCAAGACAAGAATCCATCCAAGTTTCAGGAGTGACTCGGTGCCTGGCAGAGGACAGGTTCACGTGCCTTGGCATTCGCACATCACCCACCACGGGGCATCCCATCACCAGGACGCCGCCAGGGTATCTATCCATTGTTAATTCATCTGTATCTGTGTCCAGCTGAATAAAAATCCTCCTTGGGAAATACTGCCAACATACCAGCGGCGCCCCACACACTCCCTCCACATCCGCTGCTCTGAGTTAGCTCGCAGGTCAGGACTGGTGCAAACTTTTAGCAGACACACTCCAGCTGGCTGCACGTATACATTCCAGGTAAGTTTATGACATTTATGGCTCACTTTTAGGTTACTTATCGATATGCAATTTTCCAGTACAACATCCGCAGTAAGAGGCTTGGAATAAACGGTTTAGTTACGTATGAGGGCTTTCTTTACGCTTTCAGCATGCCACTGAACAGCAGCACTCCAGTCCGCTGCTCCTCTTATGGACGCATGCTGCCTTGAAACTACAGCCACGTCCCGGCCAGCCCTCGCAACCAGCGCACCATCATAAATATAACATGTACCCTCGCCGAGAATGGACTGCATTATATACTTTATGGAGCACTGAAGGCACTGAGTACTGAGTAGAAAAGTTGGATAAATAAATAAAACCTTTCTGAAATATGAACACGTTCACCGCACAAAGGTCACCGTGCGAACTGCATTCTGTTTGCACAATGTGGTGAAAAGTTTGGCGAGTGAAATCAAGAGGATATAGCTGCTTTGTATATACGCCAGGGCTGTGTGTGTGTGTGTGTGTGTGTGTGTGTGTGTGTGTGTGTGTGTGTGTGTGTGTGTGTGTGTGTGTGTGTGTCGTTTTTACTTATGCATCCACTCAGTTCACGTTAGTCCCCGTCCTCTGAAATAGTCGCTGCATGTCACTGTCACTTCCTCCCCTCCCCGCCCCTTCCTTCTCATCCCCCCGCCGTTTTCTCCCCTCCCCTCCCTCTTCCAGCCATTACAACCATGCAGACAGAGACCGACTCTTAAATGTGTTTTGCTTCGCATCCTCCCTAACCTTGCCTTACCTCATCTACCTTTCCTTCCACCATTTAGATCAAGCTTATCAGTGTCACACAATGTCCTTCCCTGTGTGTCAGTGTCCTTCCCTTCCCTTCCAGCCAGCCAGTCACTCTTATCTATGCTGGTTCCTTCCCTTCTCAGCCCTTCACTATAGACTCTTCCCTTCCTCATCTTCCTTTTCTATCTCTCTCTCTTTCTCTCTCATCCATTGACACTCTAAAATATCCTATCGTTGTCACTTAAACCCTTTCACTTCCCTTCCCTTCCAACCCTTCCTCGTATCCCACACCTAATCCAGCACGAGGCTACAGTTCCCAGGGCTGGACGAACGCGACCCGCCACACACGCAGCAGCCCAGCCGTCCATCAGCTTGCCGCGGGAGGAAAAGCGGGCAGGAGACTTTCTGGCTAACGAAGGCGAGGATTTACTGCCGCAGTGTTGGGATTGGTGTTTTTGTTATGCTGAAGGTGATGCTCATGGCGGTGATGGTGCTAGTGCTGTAGTAAAGGTGGTGGTGGTAGCAGATTGGTGGTGCTGGTTCAAATTATAAACATGAGCACATTATTCTGTAGATTAGTCACGAAATAATAATAAAAATGTATATTATTAAGTCAATATAATCACTGTGGTTGATATATGCACATACGAGTATTTTGCTGTCCACCAATCTAGCTTATTTCTTTACCTTACCACGGTACGAAAATAACCAACAAGGAGCTGCTAAAAATACTTACATTATCAATAACAATCAACGTAAAAAGGTTATGCGAGACTAAGGCATGTAAATCTCAAAAGTGAGCGAGTATAGTAATAATACCACACACACACACACACACACACACACACACACACACACACACACACACACACACACACACACACACAGACACACAGACAAACAGAGACACACGCACACGCCCCGTCCTCACTCAGCCCTCCCATGACAAATTTCACAAGACGCTGCAGGTCCTCCTCGTAAGCGCCAGGCGGACGCGTACAAACACATCCTTCGCCGGGGCCACTCTGTTACGGAAATTCTATTAGAGCACAGTGACGCTACCTCCATTCCGCCCCCTTCCCTAGCGCGGCGCCCCCTGCGTGAGTGGTGTGCCCCGCGGGAGGCTGGCGCGGGGGTGCAGCAGCCACGGCGCCTCCAACAGACATTCTCGTTATTGGCTGGTGGGTCCTGTGCTCTCTGTTCCCCTCAACATACAACGCAGAATACATACCCACCTCCTTTCAATATTAAAAGCGGTATACATTCAACCCTTTCCCTCCCTCCACTCCTCCAGCCCTCCCTCCCCTCCACGTCTCCCTTTCTCTCGCTCTCCGGAGCTTCCCCACTCCCAGTTCCCCCTCCCTACTCTTAACAAACACCCCCACCCTCATCTGTCTTTCCCTCCCTTGCCTCCTCAAAACCTCTCCCACCTCCAGCAGCGTCCAGGGAGAAAACCCACCCACCCACCTTTTCTCCCCCACACTCCTCCTCTTCCTTCCCTCCTCCCTCTCCTTTCCTCTGGCCCTGAATAAGTCAGAGGCCGGAGGAAGTTGCCTGAGTTTCTTTCATGGAGTTCTTCGCTCATCAGACGCTACCAGCACCACCGCCACCACCATCACCATCACCATCATTGCTGCCAGGAAGCCCCACCACCAGCAGACACATCCACTACCACCACCACCACTACCACCACCAGGAGAAAGAAGCAGGAAGGAGCGAATGAACGGACAGTGGGAAACAACAAGCAGGAAAGAGAGTGGACAGAGAGAGAGAGAGAGAGAGAGAGAGAGAGAGAGAGAGAGAGAGAGAGAGAGAGAGAGAGAGAGAGAGAGAGAGAGAGAGAGAGAGAGAGAGATCCCTTCCCTTCATTGCATTATTATAAATTTAGCCTCGTCGATAACTTCCCGCCACACTCATCCCCTTGCATGACGCGGCTTCTCTTTGCCCGGTGGACTTTTGCTGAAGGGGAAGGAAAGGTTGAGTCAGGCAAGTAAAGCAACAAGCAAGCCACGCCCGCTCCCACGCCTCTCCTTCCACCTCCCCCTGCCCCATACTCTCTCTCTCTCTCTCTCTCTCTCTCTCTCTCTCTCTCTCTCTCTCTCTCTCTCTCTCTCTCTCTCTCTCTCTCTCCCCACACACACCCAATGCCTGCCAACCCTCACAATACTCCCACGCTTCCCGACCGCAGTTCAACTACTACCACCACCACCACCACCACCACCACCACCACCACTGTCGCCCTCACCGTGTTTATCCATCCACCCACGCCGCCACCTACGCCTCCACGCAACGCTACTACCACGCCCTGTCCTCTCTGCCACCCACACTGCCACCACGCCCACGCACCCTTAAGTGAGTGACAGCATACACACACACACACACACACACACACACACACACACACACACACACACACACACACACACACACACACAGCCACGCAGGTCGAGATATAAAGGCCTACCAGGGTACTATTGATCTCTCTCTCTCTCTCTCTCTCTCTCTCTCTCTCTCTCTCTCTCTCTCTCTCTCTCTCTCTCTCTCTCTCGTTCGTATAGGTTTTCATACTTCCTTTTTTTTATTGAGATTCTTGGAGTGTGTGTGTGTGTGTGTGTGTGTGTGTGTGTGTGTGTGTGTGTGTGTGTGTGTGTGTGTGTGTGTGTGTGTGTGTGTGTGTGTGTGTGTGTGTGTGTGTGTGTATACAGACAGACAGACAGACAGACAGACAGACAGACAGAAACAAACCCACAAACAATTAAACTAAACTAAACAAACAAACAAACACACACACACACACACACACACACACACACACACACACCAGACGAACGTACAAACGAAAACAAACAAACAAACAAACAAACAAACAAACAAACACTGACACAGACAAATCGATATCATTTAAAAAAAAAAAAAGACAAAAAAAAATACAAAGGCAAAATACCAACAAGAAAAAAAAAAAGAAGAAAGTGAGAAGGACAAAGACAGAGAGGGATAGAGAGAAACAAAGGCCAGGTCATCTTAGGTTCCTGGATGCAAAAAAAAAAAAAAGTTAAATAAAATACTGGATGTAATAAGGTCAAAACTTTTCAACCAGGCAGGGAGAGGAGGAGGAAGGGGAGGAATTGTGACAGTGGGAGGAGAGAAGGAGGGGAGCAGGTGATAGGGGAAGAGAGAGTAGGCAGGGGAGAAGGGAGGGAGAGAGGAGAGAGGGGACAGGTGATAGAAGGGAGAGGGGCCAAAGGAGAAGGGAGGGAGAGAGAGGACAGGTGATAGGGGACAGGAGAGGGGTAATGAGGGGAATGAAGGGAGCAGATGATATGGGATGGAAAATGGAGGAAGAGGGGAGGGAGAGGGAGCAGGGGAGCAAGGAAAGAGATGGGGATAGGTGAGAGAGAAAGGGAAGAGAACAGGTGAGTTAAGAAAAAAGGGATAAGTGAATGGGAATACAAAGGAATACAAAGGAAGACAAACAGCAACTGACCTTCAGCTCCTTACTATCCTACACGAGACAGGATAGCAAAGTGGAAAGAGGTGGTGAGAGGTACAGGAGAGAGGGCAGGTGAGAGGGAAGGACGGAGGCAAACGTAAAAAGGAAGGAGAGAGGCAGATGAGAAGAAAGGTACGAAATGTAGCAGAGGGAAAAAAAAACGAATGAATATGAATCAGGAAGAATTCAGAAGAAACGCAAATAAACACAAATGAAGAACGAACAAGCAAAAATGTTGGTTCATACGATACTGCTTGCGATACATTTAACAATCTTTCCTACAATACGAGATGTATGACAGCAAAGGCGAAGGCTTCTCCCCATCCACCGTCCCTTCCACCCCGGGACTAGCAGGAAAGGAGGAAAAAACATCTCACAAAATAAAAAAATAGATAAATAAGAATAAGAAAAATAAAAACAGATATGCAAAACTTTTATAGGAACGAAATAGGAGGAGAAATAAGAGGAGAGAGAGTGTAATGAAGAAGTGAAGGATAAGAGAAAAGGAAAAGTGAAGGATGGAAGGGATATGAGAACGAGGAGACAGAAACAAGAGACAGAAAGCAAGAAAAAACAAACAGAAAAAGACAGAGAAAAAAAAAACGATAGCGAGGGAAGGGGAAATAAAAGAGAGTGGGGATTATTGGGAAATGGGGATGGATGAGAAATTGAGGAATAAGACAATAAAAATAAAAGAGGAAAGGACGAAAAACTGAAAGAGGAGGAGAAATAAAAGGAGGAGTGTGGAATGAAGGAATGAAGGAGGATTAGGAGAAATAAAATATCCCATAAGGGAGAAAAGGAAGAAAGATAGAAGAGGGAAGGAATATGAGGACGAAGAGAGAAAAACAAGACAGGAGAGAAAAATAAGAAAAAAAATGAAAAAAACGCAGAAAAAACAAAAGGTCGAAGAAAGAGGAAATAAAAAAAGAATACTGGGAAAGTAAGGATAAATGAGAAATTGAGGAAGAAGACAAAAAATAGAAGACGAAAAGACGAAAAGTCGAAACAGGAAAAATGATCTGGATAAAATAAAAACACGGAATAAGACTTACACGATCTCTCTCTCTCTCTCTCTCTCTCTCTCTCTCTCTTCTCTCTCTCTCTCTCTCTCTCTCTCTCTCTCTAATCAAGTCATCCACAGCCAAGGCAAGACAAACACTTCACTAATACCTCCCGTCACGTGGAGGAGGAGGAGGAGGAGGAGGAGGAGGAGGAGGAGGAGGAGGAGGAGGAGAAGGAGGAGGAGGAGGAGGAGGAGGAGGAGGAGGAGGAGGAGGAGAAGAAGAAGAAGAAGAAGAAGAAGAAGAGAGAAAGAAGAAGAAGAAGAAGAAGAAGAAAAAGAAGAAGAAGAAAAAGAGAAGAAGAAGAAAAGCAGCAAGAAGAAGAACAACAACAAGAACAATAAAGAAAACAACAACAACAACAACAACAACAACAACAACAAGCATGAAAGACAACGATGACGACGAGGACGAAGAAAGGAATAAGAAAAATACGAAAATCTAAACTTGACGGACGAAGATATTATAGAAGTAAAAGAGGAGGAGGAGGAGGAGGAGGAGGAGGAGGAGGAGGAGGAGGAGTAAGGGCGCCCAATGCGACACTACCGCCCTGGATGACGTCACTGTTGGGCTGCAGAGATGACGTCACAAAGGCCATGAGTTACCCTGATTGGCCAGCATAATTTCCCTCCAAAACCCTTCCTCCTCCTCCTCCTCCTCCTCCTCCTCCTCCTCCTCCTCCTCCTCCTCCTGCTTCTCCTCCTCCTCCGTGCGTCCGTGTCCGTGCCTCATTACTAAACGGAGGAAGAGGAAGGAAGGAGGAGGAAGGGAGAGGGGGAAGACACGAGTGATTGGTCCTCCTCCTCCTCCTCCTCCTCCTCCAGTTCGTCTTCCACTTCCTTCCATGTGCAAAATACAGGGAAATGGGTCAAAGGGTTCAAAAGGAAAGGAAAGAGGGAGGGAGAAACGAGGGGAGGGAGGTGGTGTTGCTAAATATACACCATAAATACTGCCTGTGTGTGTGTGTGTGTGTGTGTGTGTGTGTGTGTGTGTGTGTGTGTGTGTGTGTGTGTGTGTGTGTGTGTGTGTGTGTGTGTGTGTGTGTAAAATGACATAGCTTAAGGGTGTTATTTTATACATTTTACAGTTATTATTTGCTGTTTCTTCTTCTTCTTCTTCTTCTTCTTCTTCTTCTTCTTCTTCTTCTTCTTCTTCTTCTTCTTCTCTTTCTTACTCTTATTATTATTATTATTATTATTATTATTATTATTATTATTATTATTATTATTATTATTATTACTGTTGTTCTTGTTACTGTTCTTCTTCTTTTTCTTCTTCTTCTTCTTCTTCTTGCACTACAACGAAAGCATCTTTTTTTTCATAACCTGGAGCAGGAAAGGCGGGAGAGGCCAGGCGAGAGAGAGGAAGAGGGAGAAGGCGACAGAGAGGGGTAGGGGGGGTGGAGAGTGGAGGGGGTGAAGAGGGAATAAAAATGTTGTGCCTGGGAGACAATAAGGAAAACTGTTTATGGTAATCTCTACACAGTGGGAGTTGCAGGGGAAAAAAAAACGGAGGAAAATGGAGTCTTTCTGGCAAAAGTCCTGTTGTCGCTGTGGAATAAAAATACTCCTTACGTTCAAGATGTTTTCCCCCTTTTACATTTTCCCTTTACCATCTTCTTTCTTCTTTCTTCTTTTTTTTCATGAATAATTAATGATTGTTTTGATCAGTTACTTCTTACTTTTCTTTTTTTACTTAATCAAAATATAATAATCTTTTTTTTTTTTCCAACACTACTTTAAACACACTTCTTTTTTAATACAAGTAATGAAGTGACTCTTTCCACCCTGGGACCAACGGAACTACAAGAGTGAATATGTGTATGAGTGTATGGTGCTTTGTTTGGGCCACCCCTTGCAGGATTGCCGGCCTTGTATACGTATAAATAAGATAGATAGATAGATAGATAGATAGATAGATAGATAGATAGAGATAAGCAGATAGACAGACTATGAAAACACTCAATACATTTTTAATACATGCAATAAGTAAAGATCTTTATTCATTTGTTTGTCGTTTAGTGAACAAGTCAAGTTAATTATTATACATAGTTAATCCACTTCTTTATTTACCTCATTGTATTCTCCCTCTCTCTCCTACTTACTCTTTAATCTCCTTGCTTCCATTCCCCTTAAATTAACGTTTATTTTTGCGTTACTTAATGTGCTACTTCGTATTTTAACCTCTTACCCTTTCCCCTTACGTCCTTTCCTTCCCTTTCCCTTTATTTCATCTCCGCGTATTTACCTCCTTTTTCCTATACCTCCCTTTCTCCTTTATTCATCCTCTTTTATTTTCATTTTCTTTGCCACAACCTCCCCCACTCCTTTAATTCCCCTACGAATCCCATCCTTACCTAAAACTCCATTTCTTTACTTTCCCATAACGACTCCACCTATTTTCCACCTATTCTGTCATCCATTTTTCACCTTTCTTCCCCATTTCTCAGCCAGTATCAGCTTTTCTCCTCCTATCACCTATACGCTCCTTCTTTTATTCCGCACAATCTCTATTCACACTGCCTTATTTCGAGAGAGAGAGAGAGAGAGAGAGAGAGAGAGAGAGAGAGAGAGAGAGAGAGAGAGAGAGAGAGAGAGAGAGAGAGAGAGAGAGAGAGAGAGAGAGAGAGAGAGAGAGAGAGAGAGAGAGAGGCGGGCGTGGCGGAAGGGTTACGGGAGATAGCAGGAAGAAAGGAAGGGAAGGGAAGAAGAGAAGGAAGAAGGGAGGGAAGGAGGGAAGGTGGGAGGGAGGGAGGGAGGGAGGCAGTGAGGAAGAGAGGGAGAAGTAATTTATTTAAGAAGCGGACTGCAACACACGGTCACTCTGACCAACTATTGATCTTTCCATCCCTCCTCCCTCACCTTACTTTTCCTCCCACCAGTCAGGCACACACACACACACACACACACACACACATACGAACCTTCACTATTTTTTTCCTACATTCCATTTTCTCTTTCAAATAAAGGACCGATTATGATACTTTTTAATCACAAAATATGTATAACTTTCGTATTTTTTTCTTCCTTTCTTTCTTCTTTCTTCCCTCCTCCTGCCGTATACTGGTCTGGCGCCATTAGAGCTTGCTTGTGTGTTGCCTTTTGTTCCCTAAGGCTGGTGTGAGTGTGTGTGTGTGTGTGTGTATGTGTGTTCGGCTGCAGTACATGGTCAACAACTTTAAGATACAAACGAACATGCGAACAAACACGAAACACGAACACACACACACACACACACACACACACACACACACACACACACACACACACACACACACACACACACACACACACACACACACACACACACACCGTGACTTGCATGACTGACAAAGGATTCCATTACCTACAGGTTATTTTAGCCGCCGGTGCACATAACTACTCCCCCCCCCCACCACACTATCCTCCTTCCCTTCACCCCTCGCCCACCCAACCACACCCCACCGCCCCGCCCCACCCCAACTCACTTCACCTGGCGGATCGATAAACAGGTCACATTTTACCTGCATACTAAGCACACACCCAAACACGCAACTGCCCACACACACACACACACACACACACACACACACACACACACACACACACACACACACACACACACACACGCCTGGAACAGCAGCACGGTCCATCACACAAAAACATTCATCTTCCACCGTGGCATTTGCATTGTAATGACTATCCCACCGCTGCCACCAATATGCGTTCCATCGGGAACTCCTGTATAGGCCCTGATGACAGATTTTTTTTGTTAATTATGAAAAATGTTAATAATAATGATGACAATGATGATGGTATCGAGAGAGAGAGAGAGAGAGAGAGAGAGAGAGAGAGAGAGAGAGAGAGAGAGAGAGAGAGAGAGAGAGAGAGAGAGAAATATCGAGTCATCTCTTTCCTTCTGTGGTTGACTGGTTTTAGGACGGAAGGAAAGGGGTAGAGCTGGCGAGGGGAGAGAGGGAGAGAAGCGGGAGTGAGGGACCTGGTGGGTGGTGGGAGGGAATGAGGGAAAGAGAACGACCTGCAGGGGAGGGAAAAAGGAGAACCGGACAGAGCAGAGAGAGAGAGAGAGAGAGAGAGAGGAGAGAGAGAGAGAGAGAGAGAGAGAGAGAGAGAGAGAGAGAGAGAGAGAGAGAGAGTCAGTGGTAGGGTCCCGCAGCGCCCCCGATTTAAATACGCCATAAGAGCAGTGGGAATCCTTTACTTGCCGAATATTCTGAACCATAAAGTCGCAAAATTTAAAACCCAACACGTAAAGCCACACACTCGCCCTTCTGAATCCCTCTACCACCACCACCACCACCCCTACCACCACCACCACCACCACCACCACTCTTTACCTTTCACATCTTCCTCCCCCTGCCTGCATCTATCCCGTACAGTATTTCCACCCTCAGCCCATCCCTTCCATCTCTCACGGCCCTGCACTAACCCTCGCTGTTTCCCTTCCGTCATCCTTCTTTCCCCTTTAGCTCCTGACCTCCACTCGTCCCTTCCATCTCCCACAGCCTTCCATTTTCCCTTCTAGTTCCCCTTCCATCCTCCTTCCCCTCTGACCATCCCCTTCGTCTTCCTAACTTGCTACACCACATCAACAACCCCTCTTCCTTCCCTCCCTGTCCTATCACCTCCGATCTTGTATCTTACCTCAGTCCATATGCTACTACATCGCTAATTCTTATCCTATCTTTCTCATTCATCCCTTCCATCTTCCTAACTTGCTGCACGTCAATCAACTCCTTTTTACCGTATCTATCATCTCACTACCCCAGATTCGTAATATATCCATCCTGATTCTTGTTGTTAATTTGTATACCATCTCTCACTCTGTTTCTCCTTTCTATCTCTGTGCTGGAGCCCTTAATCTATCCTCCCTGGGTTTATCCCCTATCTGTTTCCCTCCCTCCCTGCTGCTCTGTCTCTCTGCCTCGTGTCCACCATTCCCCACTGCTCTGCACTCCTTCTTCGTCTCCCTTTGTGTCGGAAGCGTCTGATCCTTCTATTGCTGTCCCTGCACCTTTAGTCTTTCAAGCCCCAATCTCCTCCACACACGCCTTCCTTCCTTTCTAGATATCCCCACCACTCCCTCGTCCCTCTGCTCCTCAAATCCTGTAATTTCCCCTGCCCATGCATACATCATCCCCCGCCTCCCCGAATACTACACACGTCCCCTCAGGCTTCGCTCCTCAACACCCAGCCAGCCATCCCCAGCCTCAGTTTTCCCTCATCCTTCATCCTCTTCTCCATATTTCCCCTACTCCCTCACTGGCCTAGCGTGGTATACTCTCCTCCCCTTACCTTATCTTCCCACTTTGAAGTAAGGAGAGGAGGAGGAGGAGGAGGAGGAGGAGGAGGAGGAGGAGGAGGAGGAGGAAAGAGGAAACTCCTAAAGCAGGTTCGTGTTACTGGTGGATGAGTGGAGAGCGCTAGAAAGAGAGGAGGAGGAGGAGGAGGAGGAGGAGGAGGAGGAGGAGGAGGAGGAGGAGGAGGAGGAGAATTGGAATGGAGGTGGCCACTGAGGGAAAGCGAGGAAGAAACAAGAAAAAGAAGGAGAAGAAGGGAGGAAGAATGAAAACGGAGAAAGAGAAAAGGGAGAGATGAATGGGACATGTTTTAAAGAAAAAAAGAGAGAAATATATGAATATTAAAATGAAAAGAATGGGAAGGGGACGAAGAAAAAAAAAAAAGAAGATTAAGGCGAATGACGAGATAATAATAACAACACGAGAAGGAAAATGGGAAACAGAAAGATAAGAAAGACGATGCCGATAAAAGAAAAGAAAATGAGAAGAAGAGCAGAAGAAAGGATGAGGAACACACACACACACACACACACACACACACACACACACACACACACACACACACACACACGGGAGAACACGATTATGACAGAAACCCAAGAAGAAAGATACGGAAGACGAAAAAAAGAGAAAAAAAGAAGAGTAGAAGAAAGAGGAACACACGTACACACACACACACACACACACAAGAGAACACGATGATGGCAGGAACCCCAAGTAAGAGGAAACAAGAACTGAGGATAATCTGAGGGAATGAGACGAAAAAGGAAAAGTACAGTACTACACCTTGGGAAGTAATCTGGTTTCCCCTCTTCTCCTCCATCCTTCTAAGCAAGCTAATCTTCTTGAACTGGCGATCCTTCACTAGGGCTCGAGGTAGTCAGGGAGGAGGAGGAGGAGGAGGAGGAGGAGGAGGAGAAGGAGGAGGAGGAGGAGGAGGAGGAGGAGGAGGAGGAGGAGGAGGAGGAGGCAAAGTAAATAATGGAAAAGGGATGGAAAAGAGAGAATTAAAGAGAGAGAGAGAGAGAGAGAGAGAGAGGAGAGAGAGAGAGGAGAGAGAGAGAGGAGAGAGAGAGAGAGAGAGAGAGAGAGAGAGAGAGAGAGAGAGACTACATTCCTACTTCGACCTTCCTCAGACAAAAAAAAAGGGAGAATGAGAAGAGGAAGGGAGATGAAAAACATGAATGGAGATATGGAGGAATAGGTAAATGCATAAAGATGGGAGGTAAATAATGAATAAATGGGAGGGAGGGAGATAATGAAGAAAATAACATAAAGGTACAGAAAGAGAGAAAGACTAAGAGAAGAGAAAGAGAGAAAGAGAAAAGAAGATTAGGGAAGGGAAAGATTATGAGAAACAGAAGGAGAAGAGATAAAAAAGGAAGGAAGAAGGAAGAGAGGGATGAAACGAGGATAAGTGAAAACGAAAGGAGAGAAAATAGGATTAAGTGAAAAAAAAAACACAAGGTTGAATAAAACAAAACAAAAAAACACGAATAAGGAAAATAGAAAAGAAACAGAAAAAGAAAAAAAAGGAAAATGAAGAGGGGAGTGAAGAACTGAGATGATAATGAAGGAAAGAGAAAAAGATACAAGAAGGACAAGAGGAGAGAGAGAGAGAGAGAGAGAGAGAGAGAGAGAGAGAGAGAGAGAGAGAGAGAGAGGAGAGAGAGAGAGAGAGAGAGAGAGAGAGAGAGAGAGAGAGAGAGAGAAATAAGCAAATAACTGTGAAATTAGAGTTATTTGAGATGCGAGGAAAGGAAGAATGAGGAGGAGGAGGAGGAGGAGGAGGAGGAGGAGGAGGAGGAGGAGGAGGAGGAGGAGGAGGAGGGAGGAGGAGAAGAAGAAGAAGAAGAAGAAGAAGAAGAAGAAGAAGAAGAAGAAGAAGAAGAAGAAGAAGAAGAAGAAGAAGAAGAGGAGGAGGAGGAGGAGGAGGAGGAGGAAGAAGAGGAAGAAGAGGAAGAGGAAGAAGAGGAGGAGGAAGTAACTTGGCGAAGTACAAATGACAGGAGGAGTCCCCTAAGGCATTTCCCTCCATCCCTCCTTCCTTCCTTCCTTCCTTCCCTCCCTCCCTCCCTCCCTCCCTCCCTCCCTCCTTCCTTCCCTCCCTCCCTCCCTTCCTTCTTCCTTCCCTCTCCCTAAGGGTGTGTCGGGTGAGAAGAATGTGTCCAGGGTGGGCGCAGGGAGGGAGGGAGGGAGGGAAGGAGGGGGAAGAGAGAGGGAGAGGAAGGGAGAAGGAAGAGAGGAGGATCACGAAGAAACATGATAAAGAAAAGCAAGGAAGGAAAAAATATCATGGAGGAAGTGTAGGAAAGGGAGGAAGGAAAGAGAAGGAAGGAAGGAAGGAAGGAAGGAAGGAAAGAAGGAAGGAAGGAAGGAAGGAAGGAAGGAAGGAAGGAAGGAAGAAAGGAAGGACATGATAAGAAAATAATGCATAATTGAGTGAAGGGAAGAAGGAAAGTTTGGTGGGGGAAAAAAAAATGGAGGTAAAGAAGGAAGAACGAAAGAAAATAAGGAAGGAAGGAAGGAAGGAAGGAAGGAAGGAAGGAAGGAAAGAAGGAAGGAAAGAGGAAGAGAGCGTACGAAGGAAAGAAGAAACGAAGGAGCGAAGGAAGAAAAGAAAGAAGGAAGGAAGGAAGGAAGGGGGAAAAGGAAGGAAAGCGGAAAATATTGTGGGACGCAAGAGAAAATTTATTGCCGAGAGAAAAGAAAATTAAGGAAATAAATAGGAATAAACAAGCTGATAAAAGAAAAAAAAACAAAATATGCAAAATATGAGCCAGCCTCCACATCCCCTCTCTCTCCCTTCTCCCCTCCCCTCTCCTCTCCCCTCACTCTCCCTCTCTCGGCCCCACAACCCAAACTCATCCTCCTCTTCTTTTTTCCTGTTCTTCTCTCCCTTCCTCCCTCTGTCCTTTCCCCCTGTCACTCTCTCCTCCCTTACTCTCGTCCTTTTTCTCTCCCTTCCGTCCTCCTCCACCCCCTTCAGTCCCCCCCCTTTCCCCTTCACCATCAGGCAAGTTGAGGCACACTTTCCTTATCGATCTAAACTCACACACACACACACACACACACACACACGCACACACACACTTCACCCAAACTTCATGACCTTTCAGTATGCTTCTTCTTCTTCCTCTTCCTCCTCCTCCTCCTCCTCCTCCTCCACCTTTTATCCGATACCGTATTCTCTTCCACTTACTCCTCCTCCTCCTCCTCCTCCTCCTCCTCTTTCTTCTTCTCCTGTGTCTCTCTTCCCCGCCTTCCTCTCATTTCATTCTCTTCTTACGTCTAGCACATCTTCATTTATCTCATTTCTTGTCCTTCTCCTCTTCCTCTTTCGTCTTATATATTCCTACATCAAGTCCTCTTCCTCTTCTTCTTGCCCTCCTCCTTCTCTCCTTCCTGCATTTTTATTTTTTTTCTCACTTCCTCCTCATTCTCCTGCTTTATCACCTCTTCTCCTTCCTCCCCATTGCTCTTATATCCTATCTCCTCCTCCTCCACGTCTTCTTCCTCCTTCTCTTCCTCCTCCTCCTCCTCCTCCTCCTCCTAATCTTCTTGGGGTGGCCCTAAACAGACTAAGAAGTTTGATGATGATCGGGAATTAATGTGTTCATGATCCCCCTCCACCCCTCTCCACCCCTGCACCCTTCCCAGCTTAAGTCTCTCCACCCCTCCACTTCCTCCTCCACCTCTTGGAGCTTTAGTTTCTCTGCATCTTCAAACGTTAGTCTCTCCATCCCTCCGAGTTTAAATCTCTCCACCTCTTCTATTCCTTCTCTCCTTCTAAGCTTATCTCTCCACCCATCCACTTCCTCCTCCACCTCTTGAAGCTTTAGTCTCTCCATCTCTCCAATCCTTCCACCCCTCCACACTCAAGTCTCTCCATTCCACCCTTCTATTCCTCCTAACCTAACTCCTTCCACCCGTCCAAACTTTACTTTCCACCTCTTCCATCTCAGTCCTTCCATTCTTCCACTTCAGGTCCCACTCCTTCTTCCCTCCATCTTCCACTTCTTCCACCTTCAAAACCTCATACCCTCTAACATCTAACTCTAATTAATCTCTCTCTCTCTCTCTCTCTCTCTCTCTCTCTCTCTCTCTCTCTCTCTCTCTCTCTCTCTCTCTCTCTCTCTCTCTCTCTCTCTCTCTCTCTCTCTCTCTCTCTCTCTCTCTCATACACACACACACGGGGCCACTGGGAATTCAATGGGAGTGTGTCAAGTGTCACGTGAAGGGAATGGGTACAGAGAGAGGGAGAGGGAGAGGGAGAGGGAGAGGGAGTGAACCAAGGGAGAGTAAACTGGAATCGACGTCTACTACACTCCCTCTCACTCCCTTCCATGTACGAGTCTCCCTAAATCCTCCTCTTACTCTCTCTCCCTCTCCCTCGCCCTTCACTAATCCCCCTTACGTACTGTACCTCCTCCTTCTCTTCCTCCTCCTCCTCCTCCTCCTCCTCCTGCATCTCTTCCTCCTCCTGCATCTCTTCCTACATACACACATACCTATATTCATCTCTCTCTCTCTCTCTCTCTCTCTCTCTCTCTCTCTCTCTCTCTCTCTCTCTCTCTCTCTCTCTCTCTCTCTCTGTCTACTACTAATTATTTTGTATTTCTTCTTTTTCTGTTACCTTTATTCCTTTTCTATTCTTGTCTTCCTTTTCTCCTCTTATTTTTCTCCTTTTCCTTCCTTTTCTCTTCTTATTCTTCTCGTTTTCCTCTATTTTCTCTTCCCTTCCTCCTATTACCTTTCCTCTTTTCTTCTTTGCATTATTTCCTCTTTTTTTCTTTCTTTCTATTCATATTTCTCTTCCTTTTGATTTCTCCCCAATTACTCATCATCTCTTACTGTTTTCTCCTCTTCCTTTCTTTACCCTCACATTCTTTTCCCTTCCTTCCTCTTCCTCCTCTCCTCCTCTCATTTGCCCTCCTCCCTCACAATTATTCCTCCTCTTATCCTTCTACTTCACTTCCTATTATTTCTCCCCCTCTCACTTCCTTCATCCCCCTCTATCCCCATCTCTCTCTCTCTCTCTCTCCCTCTTTATCCTCTCCTCCTCCCTCTCAACTTACTAACAATTTAAGAGTAACTTGTGCATCATTACGAGTCAGATAACTACCCCTCACTCACCCCTCCCCTCCCCTCTCCCCACTTCTCTCCCCCTCTCCCCTCCCCACTTCTCTCCCTCTCTCTCTCCCTCCACTTCGTCATCCCTAAAATGTGATAATTTGTATCCATAACTGAAAGAGAGAGAGAGAGAGAGAGAGAGAGAGAGAGAGAGAGAGAGAGAGAGAGAGAGAGAGAGAGAGAGAGAGAGAGAGAGAGACCAAAACCTTTAAGAACTACACAATAAAATAAAAAAAAGACAAGCCCTGAACGAACGAATAAGCAAAAACGATGAAAAGCGAAAGGGAAAAGAAAAGAAAGAAGCAGAATGAGGAAGAAGAGGAAGAAAACAAGGAAAAGAACATTACTGGGGGTCATCTTTAAAAACTGGTATCACAACACTAACGCTACCAACACATTGCACTAAGAGGAGGAGGAGGAGGAGGAGGAGGAGGAGGAGGAGGAGGAGGAGGAGGAGGAGGAGAAAACTGGAAAATAATAGGCAGGGAAGGAGTGTGTGTGTGTGTGTGTGTGTGTGTGTGTGTGTGTGTGTGTGTGTGTGTGTGTGTGTGTGTGTGTGTGTGTGTGTGTGTGTGTGTGTGTGTGTGTGTGTGTGTGGGAAAGAAGGGAAATATGCTGATGAGAGCAGTGGGGCAAAAAAAGACCATAAACTTTACTAATAAACTTAACATCCTCTTCCTCCTCCTTTTCCTTGTTCCTATCCACCCATTATTGCCCCTCTCTCTCTCTCTCTCTCTCTCTCTCTCTCTCTCTCTCTCTCTCTCTCTCTCTCTCTCTCTCTCTCTCTCTCTCTCTCTATTTTATTTATTTTTTGTAACTCCTATTTTTCCAGTCAGTGCTTCTTCACTCCTCCTCCTTCTCCTCCTGTTCCTCCTCTTCCCCCTTCCACTTTTTCCCCTTTCCTGCCATCTTACATAATTTCTGTTCCCTCTTTCTCCTCCCCTTCCCTACCCATGTCCTAACCCACTCCATCCTCCTCTTTTTTTTTTACTCCTATTCTCTTCCTTTCACTTTCTTTTTCCTTGTTTTTTTTTTCCTTTTTCACCTACTCGTTCCTTTCCCTCACCCTCACCACTACACCGCCTCCCCTCACCTCTTCCCCCTCACTACCGTTTTCTTTGGCCAACTTCTTTCTTTTATTTCTTCTTACGTAACATGTATTGCAACATTTTCTCCTTTTGTTATTCTTTCCTTATGTTCATCCTGTTTTTGTTTATTTTTCCTCTCCGATGTCTACTTCCTCCTCCTCCTCCTCCTCCTTCTCCTTCTCCAGATCTTTTGCAGTTTGTTTTCCTTTGTATTCTTTGTATTCCTCCTCCTCCTCCTCCTCCTCCTCCTACTACTATTACTACTACTACTACTGCTACTACTACTACGACTACTACTACTACTAGGACTACTACTACGTCTGTTACAATGCAGCTCATCACAAACATTTAGGTCTGTTTTTACTTATTATTCCTCACTGCTCCTTTACCTTCTGTTACTCCTCCCAAGCCTTTTGTACTCATTCCTTCCTCCTCCTCCTCCTCCTCCTCCTCCTCCTCCTCCTCCTCCTCCTCCTCCTTCACCTGCGTACACCTTGCTTCCGGTCGCCCTGGAGACGTGTACCGTGTGACAGCCTTACCTGTAAACAAGAGAAACAGAAGAGATAGTGAAGATGAAGACGCGGGGTAATACACGAGCCGAGCACACGACAAGGTGAAATCATATTGGTCAATCTAGAACACTGATTTTATTTCATAGTTGGTTTATTTGCATGAATTTTGACAATCTTCACAGGTCCTTTGAGACACGCTGTAAACTGTGTCTACGTACACGCGCGCACAGTGGAATCCCAGCCCCTCCCCCCAACACACACACACACACACACACACACACACACACACACACACACACACACACACACACACACAGAGAGAGAGAGAGAGAGAGAGAGAGAGAGAGAATGTGAGTGAGGAAGGGAGGGAGGGAAAAATAAAGGGGAAAGACAAAGGAAGGGAGGAACGGAGGGAAAATCAAAGCAATAAAAGGAGGAGGAGGAGGAGGAGGAGGAGGAGGAGGAGGAGGAGGAGATAACGAAGGAAGGAAGAAAGGGAGGAAGAGGGAGACTTGCAGACCGATGAACAACGAGGAAATGTAGATGATGGTGTAATGAAGATGAATGGAGAAGGAAGAAGAGGAGGATGAGAAGGAGGAGGAGGAGGAGGAGGAGGAGGAGGAGGAGGAAGAGGAAGTCAAGAGATGGCTAAGTTATTTCCTCTCAAAAAAAATAGATGAGATAATGAGGGTGAATAAGTCGAGGAAAAATGTGTCTTCTGGGAAAAGAATGACGGAAGATGTAGAAGGAAGAAAAAAAAAGGAAACGAGACAAATAGAAGTACGAAACAGGAAGAGAGAGAGAGAGAGAGAGAGAGAGAGAGAGAGAGAGAGAGAGAGAGAGAGAGAGAGAGAGAGAGAGAGAGAGAGAGAGAGAGAGAGAGAGAGAGAGAGAGAGAGAGAGAGAGAGAGAGAGAGAGAGAGAGATACCGTAACGAGGAAGTTTAGCAAGGAAGGAATGAAGAAAGGAAGGTACAAAGCAAACATGGTTGGAAGGAGAGAATGAAGGGGGACATGAAGGAAGGAAGAAAGGAAGAAAGGAGCGAAGGAAAACAGACAAGGGAGGCAAAAAACGCGAACAAACAAGGAAAAAGGAACTAGAAATTAAGCAAGAAGGAAAGGAGGAGGTGACAGAAAAGGTGAATAAGAAGAGAGAAAAAGAAAATAAATAAACAGAGAGAGAGAGAGAGAGAGAGAGAGAGAGAGAGAGAGAGAGAGAGAGAGAGAGAGAGAGAGAGAGAGAGAGAGAGAGAGAGAGAGAGTAGATAAGCCTGCCTGCCTTCAGCCTTGCCTAAGAAAACACGGAGAGAGAGGGGGAGAGAAAGAGGAAGGACGGCAGGCAGGGAGGGAAGGAAGGAGGGAGGGAGGAGAAGCGAGGAAGGAAGGCAAGAAGAGAAAGGGAAGCAAAAACATAATAGTAGAAGCTGAGAAAGCATCTTATCTCTCTACCCTCTCATCGTATTTCTCCTCCTCCTCCTCCTCCTCCTCCTCCTCCTCCTCTTCTTTCTCTTCTAACTGCTGTCTCACCCTCAGTTTACTTACACTTCTAATTCGGCTCTCTCTCTCTCTCTCTCTCTCTCTCTCTCTCTCTCTCTCTCTCTCTCTCTCTCTCTCTCCCATGTCCAGCTCTCATTGTACTTTGATTTTTGCCTCTCTCACCCTTGCCTGTCCCTCTCATCCTTTCCCTCTCTCTCTCTCTCTCTCTCTCTCTCTCTCTCTCTCTCTCTCTCTCTCTCTCTCTCTCTCTCTCTCTCTCTCTCTCTCAACTGTGCTTCTCTAGCCAATCTCTACCATTACTGTCTCTCTTCTCCTGTCTCTCCCATCCGTCTCCCTCCCGTCACTGCAATCCCAACCCAATCCCTCTTATCCTCGCCATTCCCACTCTTATTCCTCCCACTCGTCCTCCTCTAATGGAAAGTACTGGGATTGGTCGCCACTATTGTACCGCGGGGATGGCTGGATGGACGCAGGAAGGAAGGGCGGGAAGAAGGGAAGAGGGAAGCATAAAGGACGTACAGGGAGGCGCATCACTGACGGGCCTCAGGAGGGATGTTAGCTTGAAGGAGCCCGGTCTCTCTCTCTCTCTCTCTCTCTCTCTCTCTCTCTCTCTCTCTCTCTCCACAGTAGCGCCGCCTCTCCGCCACCGCCAGATGAGCCGCCTTCCAATGCGCCCCGCCCCAAACAGTTTCCTGCCGTCGATAAAGCAGAATATAAATAAACATTGCTTCCTCCCGGGCCGGGGTGCAGGTCAGACCGGCGCAGTCAATATACCCAGTACATATGTAACATTGTTCCCGGGGCAAAATACCTGCAGTACACACACAGGCCTGGCTTACCATTTCAATCATATCAGTGATTTATTTTTATCCAACACAAAAGCAAAATAGCCACTGGAGATTAATTCGAAGGGATGGAATTGCACAGTAACCTAATTAAGACAAAAGCAAGCTTAATTATTTCCATGTAACAGTGGCTCAAATTCAAGTAAGAGAATGTAACAATTAATGCTGTCTGGTCACGAGTCCATTGTTTTGGTGGCAGCGCCTAGAGGCTCACGGCGGAGGGGTGGCAGCAGTGTCCAGCGCTGCCGACACGCCGCGGGGGAAGGAACGGCGGGTGGCGCAGCCAGTGGTTGTCATGGTCAGTTTGGCTTCATTAACAACCTGAATGCTGTCACGATATTTCTTGAATCTCTGAACAATGAAATTCTGCACTACTGCAGGAGCTTTTTGCGGCAATTTTTTTTTTTTTTTTTTTTCTTTTAGAAACACCACGGCGTCCTTCGTGCGTCCGACAGAGCAGGGACTAGCTTGGCTTTGCGAGTTTCCCGCCAGGAGCCACTGACGCAAGGAGCACCGGGAGCAGGGAAACATCGGGGAACACTGCACGGTGCCGCCCAGACAGGAGAGAGTACCCTGTCCTGCTGGCTCGTCGGTGTCTGCGTGGAGCGCGTCGTCCCGAAGTGGATCAGTGCGGGTGGTTGAGCCCCGGCGATGGATGGACGAGCGGCCGGCACGACTGTGATGGATAATTAGGAGCAGCGCTCACTGCGACGGGTAATTAGTCTTTACAATTCACCGCGACAAAGATTAATCGAGCAAAGCTCACAGCAATGGATAACCCGGAGTGAATACTTATTAATTAAAGCTTACTCTGACGGACGGTTATGGAGCAGCCGATTATTATGCCTGCACCACCACCACCACCACCACCACCACCTCATTTATAGCTATTACAGTTACCACCACAATTATGCCGCCACACACCGCTATTTCAACGACCATCACAACTACTTCAATTACCATCCCCTGCTGCTACTGCTGCCGCCGCGCCCCCTACCACCCTGTATCATCATCATCTGGTGGCGAGGGGAGAGTAAGGAGAGAGGCAGTGAGGGGAGCGGGGCGTGAGGGGAGGCGATGTCCAAGTGTTGCGTTACAGTATCACTTTCTCAAGAGACAGAACTTCCCTCCCCAGTAATCTTATTACACACACACCCACCCTCCGCGACCCCGCATGATGACGATGACGACGGCAATGGAGAGGAGGATGATGATGATGATGATGATGATGATGATGATGATGATGATGATGAGATGATAATGATGATGAGCGTGATTGTGATAACGACGAGCGTGATTATGATAATGAGGTGATGATGACGATGACAAAAAAAAGAAAGGGAGAATAAAAGAAGGGTGTAGATAATAACAATGATGTGAAAGAGAAGTTCAGAAGGAAACGGAGAGAAAAATGAAAGAGAGAGAGAGAGAGAGAGAGAGAGAGAGAGAGAGAGAGAGAGAGAGAGAGAGAGAGAGAGAGAGAGAGAGAGAGAGAGAGAGAGAGAGAGAGAGAGAGAGAGAGAGAAACGTGACGGTCGACCAATTACGAAAGGGGGAGAGAGAGAGAGAAAATGGAACAGACAGAGGAATGAAGGAAGAGAGCGTGAAGGGAGAGGATTTTAGGAGGGAGGAGAGAGGGGAAGGAACGGAGGGAGTGGAGATGGAGGGAATGGGGGGTAATAGGCTTTGGAGGGGAGAGGAAGAGGGGAGAATGACGTGAAGGGGGACAGTGAGGGTGGGAGGTCGTTAAGGAAGGAGGAAAGGAGGGAAGGTAGAGGGGAAGAGGGAAAGGAAGGGGAGGGATAAAAGGAGGGAGGATAGAGAAAAGAGAGGAAAGATAGGGAAAGAAAAGGGAGAAAATGGATGGGTGCATGAATGGGAAGATGGATGGATGGATGGATGAATCAGAGAAGGAAGGGACAGGGAGATAAAAGAGAAGAAGATAAGAAGGGAGAGCAAGGAGGAGGATGGAGGGGAGGGAGGGAGGAGAGAAAAGGAAGAAAAATAAGAAGACATAAGCGAGATGGATGGAAGCCAGCCAGAGAGAGAGAGAGAGAGAGAGAGAGAGAGAGAGAGAGAGAGAGAGAGAGAGAGAGAGAGAGAGAGAGAGAGAGAGAGAGAGAGAGAGAGAGAGAGAGAGAGAGAGAGAGAGAGAGAGAGACTTATATTACTTCTCATGCTGTCTCCATTAGCTCAACCATTTATTCTTATTAATTCCTCACAATATATACTCAATTTATCTATCTACTGACACTGTCACCACCACCACCACCACCACCTCAATACCGTGTGTGTGTGTGTGTGTGTGTGTGTGTGTGTGTGTGTGTAAACTTACCACTTCCATTCCCTGCTAAACTTTCAGCACACACACACACACACACACACACACACACACACACACACACACACATACACACACACACACACACATGGACAAGACCCATTCAACCAGACAACCAAGCAACCAACCAGCCACGAGCGTTGTCAACCCATTGTGCGATCCTATTGGCTGTCAGGTGGCCAGAATACCCAGGCACACCCAATCACGCGAGAGATGAAGACTCGGGTTGATCCTTATTGGCTGCGAGATAGCTAGCGTCTCGGCCAATCACACGAGCGCTTGGCTTTCGTATACCAGGCGATTCCTCGTTGATTAAAACACGATGCGGAGAGGCGCAGGTTCAGGGTGGCGAATGGGGCAGCTGGGTACGGGGGCTGAGCGAAGCGGGGGACGGGGACAGGCAGAGAGGAAAGCATGAAAAGGTGAGGAAGGGAATGGGTAGGGTGAGATGGAATAGAGAACAAGATAGAGAAGAAAGGGTGTGGATGCGGGCGGGTAGGGTGAGATGGGACATAAAGAACGGAAAGGATGTACTGGGACGAAAAAAACACGAAGGTGAGAACTGGAAGAGTTAACGAATGGGGCATAACTGGACAGGATGGAGTGGTGGAATATTATAGAAAATGGGATATAGAAGAATAAGGATGCAGTGGAACGGGAAGAAAGAGAGAGACGAGGGCGAGAACATGAATATTCAAGACTAGAGAGAGAGAGAGAGAGAGAGAGAGAGACTTAGAAATAACACGAACATGACAAGACTAAGTCGAGAACGTAGAAAACGGAAGGTAAGAAAAGAGCAGAATGCGTTGTTGGGAATGGACATGAACTGCAGGGTAAGGGTGAGGTCATGGAGTGGGGGAGAGTGGCAAGGGGACAGATATGGAGCAGAAGACAATGAGAGGAGCGGACAGGTAGTTAGTAGGGACAGGTAAGGTTAAGAGGAAAGAGAGAGAAGAACAAAGAGAAAGAACATGATGGCAGGGAAGGAGGATGAAAGAGGAGGAGGAAAAGTGGAAGGAAAATAGAGGATAGAAGTGGAGAGAGAGAGAGAGAGAGAGAGAGAGAGAGAGAGAGAGAGAGAGAGAGAGAGAGAGAGAGAGAGAGAGAGAGAGAGAGAGAGAGAGAGAGAGAGAGAGGATGTGGAGGGCTCAGGTGGCGTAGACTCGAGAAGTGTGCGGGGAGGCTTCTGGAGACACTCTTTCATTAGCGCAACACATTAGGCCAGAATGCAGCTCCCCTGACTCAACACCCACTCACTCTCCCTCCACTCCCTCCACTCCCTCCACTCCCTCCCTCCCTGGTCCTCTTTCCATTTAGCATTCGTCCGCGACCCACCCCAATTTTTTTTTTTCTTTTCATTCACCGTCCCACGCTTCAGCTATTCATCCAGTGCCCCCCCCCCCTCGCCACCCTCACGCCAGTCCACTCCACTCCACTTCACCCACTCCCAGCCATCCACGTCTTCCTGCATGTCCTTTCTTCCTTGCGTCTTTCAGTATAGTATGATGCCGTGGCCTTTCACCACTTCCAAACTTCTTCTTTCTTCTTGTTATTTTTTTTTTTTATCGTCGTTTTCCTCCTTTTCTTATTACTCTACTCCTAATGCTTCTCCTTGTCTTCCTCCTCCTACCTCCCGCCTTTCTTTTCTCCTTGTTTTCCTCCTCCTCCTCCTCCTCCTCCTCCTCCTCCTCCTCCTCCTCCTCCTCCTCGTCGTCGTCGTCGTCGTCGTCGGATGCCAACACTCACCTAGTGCAGCGACACACACTCACCCATCAGGAGTTTCTTGGATGAAATATAAGCCAAAGTTACTCGACAGCAGAATCAATACACGCAAGACAGACGAGGTTAACTATCTACACACACACACACACACACACACACACACACACACACACACACACACACACACACACACACATACACGCGCGCGCACAGAATAGCCTTCCGTTGAGTAGTGTGTGACAGATGGAGGTGTCGGCGACGCAATCCAGACATCAAGTCGCCACTGTGTGTGTGTGTGTGTGTGTGTGTGTGTGTGTGTGTGTGTGTGTGTGTGTTAAGGATCGCATGTTCGTCTTATCTCTAATACAATGAACAGACTGGTGGAAGCTATTAGAAGTTACAAGGGCGTCATTATTATTTTAGTGATAGCTTAAAAAAAAAAAGAAAAAAAAATTTGCACCACCAAGAGAGAGAGAGAGAGAGAGAGAGAGAGAGAGAGAGAGAGAGAGAGAGAGAGAGAGAGAGAGAGAGAAGTCCATGATGAAAACAAGACTAATGATCTATGACCTTTGAAAACAGTGTGAGTCTAAGGCGTTTCAAAGGCGGTACAGTGTCTCAGTAACAGCCGACAGCCAAGCGTCAACAGGAATACCATTGAAAGAGAACGATAAAAATACTGAAGAAAAAAATAACTGATGTTGTCTTCATTGTATAAGAAATAAAAACAATGCTGTCTGATTAATGAGTGACGCTGAGACCTCTTCACACAACACATCCTTCAGCATTCCAGGACTGTTTCGCATTTTTTTCACATTTTCTTACCCTTGGTCGGTGCACTTCTTACATGAAAATAAATAAATGAATAAATAAATAAATATGCGTCCCATCCTCTGACTCAGGGCGGACACTAACTAACCACTGTTCAGTAGGCACCGTGATGGTCCGAGCGGGGCGCGAACCTCAGGCAGGCGAGAACACAATGAGTTAGCGTGCTGTGTTGTGCAGTGTGTGTGTGTGTGTGTGTGTGTGTGTGTGTGTGCTCATGCCGTCCTTTAGTTAAGATATATTAACACATTGGGCTAATGGACTCTCTCTCTCTCTCTCTCTCTCTCTCTCTCTCTCTCTCTCTCTCTCTCTCTCTCTCTCTCTCTCTCTCTCTCTAAAGGAGACAGAACTAGAATCAAATAAAAAAAAAACAAGGAAAACAAAAAGCAAACTGGAAAACTTTAAAGAAAGACGAAAGAAAGAAAAAAGTAAGACATGAGAGAAGATGAGTTGAAGAGAGGAGAGGAGAGGTGAGAGGGCACAGTGACACCTTCCCACCTTCCCCATCCCCTGTCCCCCACGCTTCCCTCCACCCACTTCCCTTCCTGCCCTGCCCCGTCCCGTCCCGCCCAAGGCAAACACAACGAGAACCAACAAACGCATTGGGCGACTAATCCCCTGCTGGAGAACAGCCCTGCGTGTGAAGAGCTGAGTAACCTCGTGTCAGCCAATGCTATTCACCGAGGAGGAGGAAGAGTGGAAGAGGAGATCGTGGAGGGCGAGCAGGTGGAGGAAGAGGAGGAGGTGAGTGTGTTTGTCGAAGGAGGAAAAGGGGAAAGATAGGATAAAGTGATGGCAAGAAATTAAGGAATAGAAGAGAATGGAGGGAGGTTAAGTGGAGAGAGAGAAAAAGAAGAGGTATGTATAGCCAGAGAAGGCAAGAAATTAACGTAAGTAATAGAGGAAGAAAGGAAGGAAAGTGGAGAGGAGGAGAAGAAACAAAATTACAAAAGATAAGAAAGAAGATAGGAAAGGATAATGAGTGGAAGAGAAAATGTAAGAGAAATGGAGAGGACTAGACATAACGAGAAAAGAGAAAAGAGGAAAGACGGAAGGAAAATATAGGAGACGAGTATAAGGAGGCAAAGAAATGGAGCAAAATGAGGAATGGAAGACAAGGGGAGAAAAAAGTGGAGGAGGAGGTGGAGGAGGAGGAGGAGGAGAAAAATGACACTCGCCTAACCACTCCCCACTCCACTGCTGCTGCCCCACCCCAACCCCTCCCGCATCCCCACCATCGCCGCCCCTCTTCAGGTAACGCCCGCGATGATTAGATGCGTCTCAGAGGATGTTTACCTGGTGCGGGTCCTCCTGTGCCTCCTGCGGGACTGAGCCAACACGCCGGAGTTTTTAAATGATCGATGCGCACTCGCCACGGATTTAGGGAGATACACACACGCACAAACACATACACACACACATGCAGTCTCTCTCTCTCTCTCTCTCTCTCTCTCTCTCTCTCTCTCTCTCTCTCTCTCTCTCTCTCTCTCCCCCATATATTTTTTTTCTTCTACCAAATCTCTTTCCCCTCCCTTCTCTCTTCTTCACAGCCTCCCCTTCCACTTCTCCCCTACCTCCTCACCTATGCCCCTCACTCGCTCCTCTCTCCATCCCTCCTCCTTCGCTACTCTTGCAATCCATACTTCTCTCCCCTTCCCTCGCTCTACCCCTCCCCTCAAGCACTTCATCCTCCTCCTCTACTCCTCCTCCCCTTTTTAGTTTTTTTCTCTCCTTTCACCTTACCTGTTCTCTCACACGTACGCACAGAACACAGGTATCCTTGTATTGCCCCAAGGAGTTCTAATGCCTAGGGACACATTCCATGGTAAAGTCAAGGTCGAGATACTCGTATATATATGTAACTTAGCACGACCACAACCACCATCACCACCTCCACCACCACCACCACCTCCTTCCTTTGTGACTCAACTCTGCGTACTTCCCAGCACCAGTAAACAGTGCTCGTTTCCTTCACCCCCCCCCTTCCTTCCCACCAACGCCGCCTCACATCCCGTCCTGCTTCACTCCATGCCTCAGTCTCACCCCTGCCACGATTTCCGGCCGGCACCGCCCACGCCTTGCCTCCCTGCCTCGTACCAAGAGTCACCCCCCCCCCCCACAGTACTCCAGCGCCTCTTCATGCCCCTATGTGAAGATCTTCTGCGCGCATGTGTGTGTGTGTGTGTGTGTGTGTGTGTGTGTGTGTGTGTGTGTGTGTGTGTGTGTGTGTGTGTGTGTGTGTGTGTGTGTGCATTTCTCACAGCACGGGAGGGATATAGGAAGAACGGGGGGAAGACAATGAGAGAAAAGGGAAACGGAAAGAAAAGCAGGAAGAAGAGAGGAAAATGCGATTGATAGAAAATGAAAGAAAGAAGGAAGAAAGAAGAGAAAAATAAAAAGTCTAAGGAGTAAAGTAAGAAAGGAGGAGAAAGAAGAGAATTTAAGAAACCGATAAGCGAAATGGTATATCCGAGAAGAGAAGTTGAGGGAATATGAGAAGATAAATAGGAAGAGGGATGAAGAGAGAAGAGAGAGAGAAACCTTGACCATCCTACACTTCTTACATTAAATGAACATACCTCACTACAAAAAGCCTCGTGATAAATAACAGATATACTACCGTTCATTCTTCTTTTGTGTTCCCTCTTTGATGCATGGAGAAGAAACACAACGAGAGGACGGGGAGAGAAATGGGGGAAGGGGATGAAGGGAGGGGTTGTTTAGGCTCCTGAATTCCCCAGGGTCACTTTCCCTACAATACCAGTGATGCATCCTGGCGCTGATCCCATGAAATCTTTCCCTACGAGGATACAGCAACGTACAGCCTAAATAAACCTTGTGTGTGTTTACTGTTTACGGTTTTATATATATGTGGTATTGCTACTACTCCTCCTACTACTACTATTACATCATTACTATCTATAAACTATATTTTTAATACTTGTAAGCTTATTCCGCTGTTTATATTCGCCATTTTCACTGTTTCTGCCGCACTGTCATGCCTTTTTCACAGCAAATTTATGTCATCACTGCCACACTTTCTTCTCGTCTCTGCCACATTGAATCTTCTCTTTGTCTGTGTTCCTTTCCTCTCCTTTCCTCACTTTTCCATAGTCGCTTCAAGTCCTCCTCCTCCCTCCTTCCCTTCCCTCCTCTTCGCCTTTCTTCCCTCCCACTGACATTCAATATTCCCTTCATTCCATTCTCCTCGCCACAATCTCATTTCCATTTCTGCTCAACATTTTTTTTCCTCTTGTCTGTCCGCCCCATTTCCTCTTCTCTCTCTCTCTCTCTCTCTCTCTCTCTCTCTCTCTCTCTCTCTCTCTCTCTCTCTCTCTCTCTCTCTCTCTCTCTCTCTCTCTCTCTCTCTTGCAAGTTCCCCTCTTCGACTTTTTTTTTCTTTTTCTTCTCCATCATCATTTTCTTTCTGCTACGCTACAGCCTCCTCCTCCTCCTCCTCCTCCTCCTCCTCCTCAGTCTCCCGGGTCCTTCTCTCCGTCTTTGAAGATGCCACTCAAATCTATCTCCGCCTTGTACTTCTGTCTGTATCTTTGGTCTCTTGCTCGGCTGCTCTTTCTTCTTTACTTTGAAGGGAAAAAGGAAAGAGGATGAGAAAGAGTGAGTGGAGAAGTAGGAAAATCTCTCTCACATCCTTACTTTTTTTTTTTTTTTAGTTTCCTTTTTTTTTGGAAAGAGGAGGAAAATTTTTTACATCCTTACATTTATTTTTTTTTTTACTGTTCATTCTTCTTATTGTTTTTCTTGGAAGATGTTTATTTTCTCTCTCTCTCTCTCTCTCTCTCTCTCTCTCTCTCTCTCTCTCTCTCTCTCTCTCTCTCTCTCTCTCTCTCTCTCTCTCTCTCCTTAAAATGATGATCTCTTCCTCTTTTTTTGAGTGTGTGTTAATCTTCAAAAAATATAGAGGTGTGCTTTTTTTTTTGTTAGTTTACGTAATTCCGTTTTGTTTATCTTTTAATTGACCGTATATAACTTCACTCCTCATTATGTGTGTGTGTGTGTGTGTGTGTGTGTGTGTGTGTGTGTGTGTGTGTGTGTGTGTGTGTGTGTGTGTGTGTGTGTGTGTGTGTGTGTGTGTGTGTGTAATCCCTCTCTTCCTCCTTCCTCCCTCCCTCCCTCCTTTCTTTCCCTTCCCCTCCTTCTTCTTTCTTTCCATCTGTCCCTCCTTCCTTCTTTCTCCTTCCTCCTTCTCTCTCTCCCTCACTTCCTCTCCTCCCACTTCCCCAAGCCTCGCATATGCCGAAAATCCCCTTTATCACTCACTCTCTCTCTCTCTCTCTCTCTCTCTCTCTCTCTCTCTCTCTCTCTCTCTCTCTCTCTCTCTCTCTCTCTCTCTCCAGTACAGTCACATTTTATGCATGACAGGCACAAGAGGAACACATACACATACACACACACACACACACACACACACACACACACACACACACACACACACACACACACACACCATAAAAACAAATAAATGAAATAAATACAATAATGAGTTTAAGAAAGAGAAAAGTGAGCACCGGGAAAATTAAAAGATAAGAAAAGGGAGAATAAGAGAGGAAAAGAATAATCGGATAAATAAGGTAGGAAAGGATAGAGGAACAAAGAAAGGAAATGGGAGATGGAGGGAAGGACAGAAGGGAGAAAAGGAAGGAGAGGGAAGGAATAAAGGAGAATAAGATGAATGTATGGATGGACAGAAGCAGAGAGAGAGAGAGAGAGAGAGAGAGAGAGAGAGAGAGAGAGAGAGAGAGAGAGAGAGAGAGAGAAAGCAATGAGTGTGGCCATCTTTATTTCCTGTCCTTAACATTCCATCTATTATTATTATTATTATTATTATTATTATTATTATTATTATTATTACTATTACTATTATCACCTTCGCTTCTGTCTTTTTTTCACGGCTTCGATATATTGATATTTCGTGTGTGTGTATGTGCGTACGTGTGTGTGTATCAGTATGTGGGGGGGTCCATCTTTAGCCTCCCCCCACCACGCCTCCAATACCACACCTGACCAGAAACTATTATAAGACCAAAGATTACAGTGTAGGCCTCTCTCTCTCTCTCTCTCTCTCTCTCTCTCTCTCTCTCTCTCTCTCTCTCTCTCTCTCTCTCTCTCTCTCTCTCTCTCTCTCTCTCTGTCACAAAGGATTTCTGAAAGCAAGACCGGATGAGGCGATTTCGTAGAAGTGGAAATGAGAGAGAGAGAGAGAGAGAGAGAGAGAGAGAGAGAGAGAGAGAGAGAGAGAGAGAGAGAGAGAGAGAGAGAGAGAGAGAGCGTATTCGTAGAACCTTAATCCTATCCTACTATATATTCCTCACACACACACACACACACACACACACACACACACACACACACACACGGGAGATAATAAGCAAGAAACACATCGCTAAATACGCACAAGATATAAGTACGTAGAAGACAGACAGATGGAGAGATGAGAGGGAGAGGGAGGGGTAGGAGAGAGAGGAAGAGAGGGAGAGATGGTGAGAGAAGCAATGAGGAGGAATGTGATCTCATCCATCATCACTGCCACTCATTTTCAACACTAGATGCGAAGGAATGTTATCTCTCCTTCCTCCTCCTCCTCCTCCTCCTCTTCCTCCTCCTCCTCCTCTCGCGGGGCCGAGGTTTATCACACTCCATTTTAGCTTGCTGCGGTTCAGTCCATCATTTTTTTCCCTCCTAACTTTTTTTTTCTTCCCTTTGTACAAAAGTGTTGTGGTCCCGAGCGGCGAGTGAAGCCTCGACCCGCGTGGTGAGTGAACCTTCGACTCTTGTGTCTGGTGAAGCTTTATACTTTACATGGTAAAGCTTTATACTGTGCTGTGTGTTGTGTTAACCTTGAAGGTCTGTGTTGAGTTCAAGTTTCAATGTGTGTGTTATGTGAACCCTCAAACTGTACATCAAGTGAAGCTTTGGATTGTGCCGAGTGAAGCTTGATCTGATTTGCCTGTCAAGAGAGTGAATCCTCAATTTAAATCTCGAACAGATATTCAAGCTCTCGAATGAAGGTTTAAGATGAATGAATCAAGCCCTGAGAGAGAGAGAGAGAGAGAGAGAGAGAGAGAGAGAGAGAGATTTTTAAATAGACAATCATTAAGTCCTTGTATCACTAACCTCGTGATTCATCAGGCTCACTATCGTCACCATCACCATCACCACCACCACCACCATCACGATGACTCACCTGCGGGGAAAAGAACACAACACATGAGGACACACAGCACACACAGCATACACAGCACACACACGGCTGCATATCCATGTATACCAGCCACAATATTCATACATGAACATAAATTTTAAAATGCCTGTAATATTTATGGTACACTATGTCAAGGATTTAAAAATGATCGGAAGAGGAATTTTAAAAATGGGCCATAATTCGCCTCATCAAAATAGTGGAGCGCCTTTTTTACCAAAATAAAAACACACTTTTACGTTCCTGTTTTTATATAATTAATTCATCAAAACCAAAGGCAGGGCGAGGCGGCCAGTCCTGTACCATAACATGCAGGCAGGTTACAGAGAAGTCCTGCTGTCCTGCCGTCCTGCTGTAACTTGCCTGGTGCAGAGTGACGCTGGCTGGAGGAGGGGACGAGGGGCGGGAATGAGGAAACGAGTATCAAGCCAAGTACAAAGTTTTAAGAAGAAATCGGCAAGTGACGGTCGAGTGAACGCAACTTGCACCAATGTGTGAGGAGAATGTGTCAGAATGTTGCGGGGAAAGGAAGCACGGAAGGTTCTGAGTTGGAGGAGTTTTCACAAATGTTCCTTCAAGAGAAAGCCATTATCTCCCACCCTCCCTCTCAACACACGCGACCCTGAGGAAGGGAGAGACAGACTTCAATGATCCAGTCAGTCACTCGTCTCTATAGACCATCAAAAGTGTGACGCTATAGAAAATCGGAGTGCCTGTGTTGTGAAGGCCTCTGTAATTTTTCTACCGTGCTGTTCCTTCTTTTCTCCTTTAAACATGAGGGATTCTGGCAAAAAAAGGTCTGGTGAGGTGCCAGTCCCACTTGAGTAGAGCCAAAACGATTACTCAATGCTAGAAAAGTGTGTCTTGAAAGTGTGTTAGACCTCTGCTGTATTACACGGTCATCACAGCCTGGCGCTCCGATACCCGTTGTGGCAACTGTGAAGGGCATCAGTTGAAAATCCCCCATTTATGTGCGTGGTCTACTTGATCTTCCCGCGGCGACAAAGGCCTGTACTCTTGTGTGGTGCGGCGCGAAGTTGTGCCTGGAGATTTGATTCGACGTTGTTGCATGACGGCGTGATGTGGATGCTGTGTGTTGTGTTCCCGGGAGCCTTGCCACCCCCTCACTTCCCCAACCTGAACTAATATTGATTCTTTCTTTTTTTCGGATTACCTAAACATCCACCACGAATAGTAAGGGGGATTTCTAAATTAAATCCAGCGCCTTAACACTTCGATAATACTTACACGCAACTCTTCTTAACAGCATCCTGAACTCCAACACAACACGGAAAATGTGGTGGCGTTAGATTCAGTTTAAAAACATCCTTCACTGAGGTACCTTGGTGATTCTCGTTTTTTTTTTCATATCAGAACTACAAATCAAGAACAAAATATTTATACTTCTAACACAAAATAAGAAAATGCGATTGCCACAACGTACAGACACTTGAAACTCCAAAGAGAACCAAGGAACCAAACACGAACACACAACAGCTTTCAATCCTGACGGCGACGCGGTGCAGGGCGGTTCGCTGATTTCCTTCTCAAAGTGTCCAGGAGGAGAAGGAGGAAGAGGAGGAGGAGGAGGAGGAGGAAAGATGTAGTAACTTGTTTAGGAACGTCATGTGCTGTTATCCGGACGAGGGGAAATTTGAATGACGGTCCGTTCAAGAATGCCTGGCGCTGTGATTTCTAGCGAGGCAGGCAAGGGATGGGTGGAGGGGAGGAACATGCAGGGACAGTGTGCTTCAAGCGTGCCAAGTGCTGTCATGTGTCATGCTTCTAAACGTGTCCATGTGTGTTTGTGTGTTTCATGTTGTGTCTCGTTATCTTTTCCACGTGATGTGTTCCTGATGCAGTTTCCACACTTTCCTCTTTGTGTTCTGCTGGAGCCATGACGAGTGCCTGCTTTGTTCTGCTGGTGGAAGCGAGGGGAGAGGAGAGGAAGGGGGCGAGTTTGGGAGTGAGAGGGGACAAAGATCAAGGCACACAAACACAGACGCCATCACAACTTCGGTCATTTGAACTCTCTTGCCTCACATAAATTTTCTCCCTCTCTCTCTCTCTCTCTCTCTCTCTCTCTCTCTCTCTCTCTCTCTCTCTCTCTCTCTCTCTCTCTCTCTCTCACTCATTCCCATTTGGCAATCTTCTCCCCCATTCCAATTCTTCATTTAGCATAGTTCTACCATTTCATTTTCACCAGGTTTTCCATATTCTACCTATTCCCCATTCCTCTATCTTCATTTTTCTCCCTCTCCCCCCTGCCCCCTTCTCTCTCTCTATATATATATATTTCTTTCTCTCCCTGCAACACTCCAAGCCTTCATTTCTTTCTTTCTCTATTGCATACTCAATTCCTGTTTTTACTGTCTTAATGCTTTACAAACTTCATCCCTTTCTTTCTCCTCTATATTCTTTTTTTTTTCTTGCCTCTTTTATTCTCATACTGTTTTTTTTTTTTGATGGGGGGTGAAAGGGTTAAGTTGTATTTTCAATGTTATCGTTTTCTTTTTCTTTATTATTATTATGTTTTTCTTTACTTTTCTTTATCGCCGAACAATCTTTTCCTCTTTCTCTTCGTCGTCCGTAAGCTTCCACCTCCTTCTTCCTCTTTCTCTTCTTGCTTTTCCTGTCCTTTTTCTCTCCCTTCTGTAAGTTTTCTCCTCTATTTCGTTCTTTTATTTATCTTCTCCTCATTTTGCTTCTATTTGCCTAGCCATCTTCCTGCCCAATCCCTCCTCCTCCTCCTACTCCTCCTCCTCCTCCATTTAGCTGGAGATTACCCGAGATTGGTTCAGGAAGCTAGTCTCTCCGGTTCTCCACCTCCCACTCCTCACTCTCTTTTTTTTTTTAGCTATTTCTTTTCCTTCTCTTTCTCTTCCCTTCCTTTTCTTTCTCCCATCTGTATATCACTTACGTTCCCCACCCCTCTCTCTCTCTCTCTCTCTCTCTCTCTCTCTCTCTCTCTCTCTCTCTCTCTCTCTCTCTCTCTCTCTCTCTCTCTCTGGAAAAGAATGAATGTAGAGGGAATAGGGAGGAGGAAGAAGAAGGAGAGGGAGGTGAGTGGTGAGGGAGGGAGGGAGTGGAAAGAGGTGGATGGAAGGGGGATGAGGAGGAAAAAGGGTCTACCGCTGTTATTTCCTCTTCCCTTCCCTTGCAAAAAAGACTCGTATTACGCAGTGAAATTGACATCCTCCACAGCTACGCCGAGGAGGAGGAGGAGGACGAGGAGGAGGAGGAGGAGGAGGAGGAGGAGGAGAAGGAGGAGGAATAAGATAAAAGGGGATGAAAAGGGAAGTAGAAAGTGCACGCGAAATAGGAGATAACGAAAGGCAGGGAAGAAAAGATGAAGGGAAAGGAGAGAGAGAGAGAGAGAGAGAGAGAGAGAGAGAGAGAGAGAGAGAGAGAGAGAGAGAGAGAGAGAGAGAGAGAAGCATGTAAAGAAAGATGATCACAAGGAAAGGGAATATGGAAGAAGAATTATAAGGGGAAAGGATGAAGTTGCTCTCTCTCTCTCTCTCTCTCTCTCTCTCTCTCTCTCTCTCTCTCTCTCTCTCTCTCTCTCTCTCTCTCTCTCTCTCTCTCTCTCTCTCTCTCTCTCTCTCCAAAATCTTTCTAATCATTGCAGTTCAACATTAAGCCTTCTCTCTCACTTCTCCACCTCCTCCTCCTCCTCCTCCTCCTCCTCCTCCTCCTCCTCCTCCTCCTCCTCCTCCTCCTCCTCCTCCTGCTCCTGCTCCTCCTCCTCCTCCAGCACCACCTTGTTACGCCTCTATCCATCATTCATTTCCCTTAATTTGATAACATTATCGACCGTGTGGTTTACAGTTTCATTCAACACTGAAAAATACACACCCTCCCCTTTCCTCTCTCCCTTCCTGCCTCGAATATCCCCTCTCCTCCTCCTCCTCCTTTTCCTCAGTCCTCCCCTTTCTTCTCCCTTCTTCCCCCACCACCAGTGAGCAGACTGAGTGAAGGGGAGGGTGGAAGGCGTCCCTGGTTCCTGAGTATTAATGAAGCGCAGTCAACTCAGCGGTACTGTTACAACTAAATGGACGTGGTTCGTGAATGTCTTTTTATCTCTCCTCATGTAAGGTGTTGGGTAAAAGATGGGTATTAAGAAAATTCTCTCTCTCTCTCTCTCTCTCTCTCTCTCTCTCTCTCTCTCTCTCTCTCTCTCTCTCTCTCTCTCTCTCTCTCTCTCTCTCTCAAAAGCACATGCATACACTCCACTTTCTAATCACCGTGACATTTTCCTTCCCTCTCTTCGTCTTCCTCCTCCTCCTCCTCCTCCTCCTCCTCCTCCTCCTCCTCCCGCCTGGTATTGAACGTAATCAATAAATGCAATCTAACATCACAAAGCCAATCTACATTTTAAAGCAATCCATCGACTACGTTTCCATGAGTGGCGGCATATCAGGGGGCTGGAGAGGGGGAAGAGGGCGCTGTTGTTGCTGCTGCTGCTGCTACTGCTTCCCTCTTTCCCTGCACTGTACTCCCCGCCCCCTGTCCCCTACCTGCTTCCCTATACGACCCCCGGGCTACCACTTACTGACTCATCTCTTTGCATCTCCGGTACTTTGTCTGCTTGATGGAATGTTATGTTATTAAAGTTTTGATAAGATGTAAACTGGCGATTTATTTTTCTTTTTTTCCTTCTTTTTTTTGTGTGTGTGTGTGTTTGGTTGTGTAGTTCAGTGTTATGTATCCTCCGCCTTAATTAATGGTGGGTAAACAGATTCTCACACACATACACACACACACACACACACACACACACACACACACACACACGTATATACAGACACAGTATGTACCCAGCTGCATTTTTTTTTCCAATACCCTGTCGTGATTTTTTTTTCTCTCCTCCCCAAACTACTTATTTATTTAACTTGTTCATTAAAATTTCTGGTGTTGCCAAATATATCAAAAGAAAAAAAAAAAAAAAGGAAAAAAAGCAACGTAATAATCAAATAAAAAATAAAATACTCATCAATTTTCAACACTGATTTTTTTTTCTTAATATACTCACCTTAAAATACGTAATCAAACAAATAAAAAGTATGTGCATATATAATTAACTGAATCATTATCAAATCACACACACACACACACACACACACACACACACACACACACACACACACACACACACACACACACACACACACACCCGGATACGGAACAAAAATAATCACCCTCCACAACTGACAGTGATGTTTCCCCTTCCTCCCCTGAGTCCCCAACACGTGACCCTCCCCACCGCTCCCCACCCCAATCCTCTCGATACCCTCCAATAATGGGAAAAAAAAAGATGGGAGGAAAAAAAAGAACACTCGCCTCCCGTTCCTCCTCCCCCTCCCCGTGACTCACCTTCCCTTCATCTGCTGCTTCAATAAACTCTTCTTTTCCTTCATCTCTTTCCACTCTCCTCCCCCACGACAAGTCCCCTGCCCCCTGGGACCCGCGCCTCCCTCCACTAACCGCCCCAGCCCGCACATTTGTCTTGCTGTTATCCCCAGCTAAAATCAGAGCCGCATCAAAGCCTCATTTCACCCCCTCACCCCGCAGCACACCCCTTCAGCACCCCTGGACTTATTGATGATTGTACTGCATGTCCCCCTACTCACCCATGTCACTCCCACACCCCCATAACACACCCCTTCGTCACTCCAGCTCCCCCCATCTACTCATGCCACCCCCACACCTCATACCACACCTCCTTGTCACCCCAGGGCTTAGTGACACATGTAGCTAGCACTAAAAAGTTCTCCCAGTCTCCATATCACCCCGCCCATGTCACCTCCACATCCCATAACACGCCCCTTTTCAACACCCCAGAACTTATTAAACATCGCAGCTCACACTAAAATACTGTGCATTATCATTTCCTTATCACCCTAATCTCGACACTTCTACATCCTGACACTGGCTTGTTTATCTCTCTAGCCCACACAGATATCATTCCTATGACCTTACCACTCTAACATGAAATCGCAGCTCTGTACTATCTCCGCCTTGTACCACGCACTCTCTCTCTTTCTCTCCTTTCCTCCCGACATCATCACAGTAACCTCACTAGTGCTCAATCCTTTCCAAACCAACCGTATGCAGAAGTTAAGTCAGTATGCACTTGTGAATTTGGGTAATGTTTCAAATGTATTCCTCACCTTACCTCCTTCACATCCCCATCCTTTCATTACTGCTATTCATCCCCAGCACTATCTACTGCATCCCATCCTCTCTACACTCCCTACCTTGACCCTGTTCTACCTCTGACAGTCCTAGTAACAGACGGAAAGCAGGTATAGGACTAAACTCGCCTTATCTTCTAGTCTCAGCAGCCTACCCATCATTGTTCACCATCAAACGCCCCGGCAGAGAGAGAGAGAGAGAGAGAGAGAGAGAGAGAAACTGTTGTTGCTATTTGTTTTACCCTTGCAATCCTTTGTATTTTGTATAGCAACCTCATTACGGTCTCAACCCTTCACGCCCCATCAGTTCCCTACCTTGTTACCTCACCCGCACGAAACAAGGTCTTTCCGCATGTACTCTCAACCCTACCGATCCCTAATATGATTCCCCACGACCCCTTCACGTTCCCCAGGTCCTCCCCACGTCCCCCCGCAATTACAGGTAGCGTCTTCAGGTGTCTCTGCCGCGTGTGTTGACGGGGTGGTCGTCATGGCGACAGCACGGCACCAGCGGTCGTGACGTCACACACAAAGAGAGGAGACGCCTGCAGTAAGACGAGGGGAGGGGGGAAGAGGGAAGGGGGAGGGGAGGGGAGGGAAGAGGAGGGGAGGGAAAGGGGATAAATGGAAGGTAGGGATAAAAGAAAACTACGTGGAGATGTTTGTACGTACTCTCTCTGTCTGTCTGTCTGTCTGTCTGTCTGTCTGTGTGTTCGTCTGTCTGTCTCCAGCTCTCAATCTCTTTTTCTGTGTGTGTGTGTGTGTGTGTGTGTGTGTGTGTGTGTGTGTGTGTGTGTGTGTGTGTGTGTGTGTGTGTGTGTGTGTGTGTGTGTGTGTCGTTTGCACTTCCCTGCCTCTCATTATATCTCGCATTTTCTTCCACCACCACCACCACCACCACCTCTTCCACCACCTCCTCCTCCTCCTCCTCCTCCTCTTCCACCGCTTCCCCTTCCTCCTCCTCCTCAATGCGTGCATGTACTCTGTTCTCTTCCTCTGCAAGTACGTCTTCCCTCCTCTCCCCTCCTGATTCTCCCCTTCTTTCACCTCTTCCTTTTAAAACGCAACTCTCTCTGTCTCTCTCTCTCTCTCTCTCTCTCTCTCTCTCTCTCTCTCTCTCTCTCTCTCTCTCTCTCTCTCTCTCTCTCTCTCTCTCTCTCTCTCTCTCATTTCGCATCTCTTCCCCTTCTTTCACCTGTCCTTCCTTTTCAAACCCTCTCCCCCTCTCGCCTCTTCTCTCCCCTCGCTGTCATGTTCACAAGAGCGGGGGAGGAAGGGAAAACAGTACACAGGGCATGGGAGAGTAAAGTGTACACACACACACACACACACACACACACACACACACACACACACACACACACACACACACACACGAGAAAGGAGAAAATATACACTGAAAGGGATTTACAAACACAAACAAGACTAATATACATTTAAGACAGACAGAGAGGAAGTACACACACACACACACACATACACACACACACACATGAGAGGAGGGGGAGGAGAAAGAAGACATGAGGAACGACGAAACTAACAACCGTGAGAGAGAGAGAGAGAGAGAGAGAGAGAGAGAGAGAGAGAGAGAGAGAGAGAGAGAGAGAGAGAGAGAGAGAGAGAGAGAGAGAGAGAGAAATTACCCCACTTAGCCATAAAAAAAAATATATATATATAAACGAGTAAGATTTGATATGTGTATGTACGTACGTATGTTTGTGATCTGGAGGTGAGAGGAGGAGGAAGAGGAGGGAGAAGAGGGAGAGGAGAGCAGAAGTCTGAGAACAAACCACAGGAAAGGAGGCCGACAGCTCTTCCTTTCCTTCAGGACGTAGAGAGAGAGAGAGGAAGAAGAAGAGGGAGAGGAGGAGGAGGAGGAGGAGGAGAGGTACTTGTTCCAGGAATCCGAGCCGCCGTAAGTGTCTCCTGGAAAATGATACCCCGTGAAACTCCAAGGCCATGACGGAGGCGATGAAAGAAGGAATCTCATCAACGCCTACGCTGGGGGGAGGGGGAGATCACCTAAAGCAGCGCCTCCACCACACTCCACCACAACCACCACCACGCAGCCACCACCTCTCCCAGTCCTCCCTCCGCCCTCCACCACCGCCACAAATTCATATAGAGTCGTTAATGAATGGTTGGGAAAGTAATGAGTAAAAACTACAGTATTTTCTTTGTTCCTGCTGTCCACCAGGCCTTTGTGCGTGCGGCGGCTGGAGGACAGGCTGTGTGTGTGTGTGTGTGTGTGTGTGTGTGTGTGTGTGTGTGTGTGTGTGTGTGTGTGTGTGTGTGTGTGTGTGTGTGTGTGTGTGTGTGTGTGTGTGCAGGGTAGACTGAAAGCAACGAGCGCGCCCAACAACAGCAGCCCGTGTGGTGTGCTGTGGTGCAGGCAAATTTACGTATACAGGTGGTGGTGGAGGTAGTGGTGGTGGTGGAGGTAGTAGTGGTGGTGGTGGTGGTGGTGGTGGTGGTGGTGGAGAGGGTGTAGTTATAAAAGTGCAGTATTTCAGTAAATTAGTGAAGTATACGATCAGACAATTACGATAAATATTTAAAAAGTACAAACAACACCCATTATTTCCATTGTTATTTCTATTTATATTGGTATTTTTCACCACCGCCGCCATTTATGAATACGGAATTCTTCATTGTGCGCCTGTGTTCCCAATTAAATTCCACCGTTTGCGTAACAACAATACGCCACTGAATATTGTGCATTTCATTCTCCTCGAATAACACATGACGCAGTAAGGCTGACACGCTGAACAATGCCACGTGCCGCGCCATGGGCTGGGCGCCTCAATGCCGCCCCGGCATGGATTCCAGAGACGTTAGTTTGGGGCAGGGATGCAGAGGAGGCAGGGAAGACAAGAGCATCACCAGATATACAGTGAATCTTCTTTTCAGACGGTGATATTGTTCTCTGAGGATCTGCAATGCCGCCGTCCGCTCCACTGCACGGCGAAGAAGGAAGGCAGGAGTGGCGTGTGGTGTGAGGCACGGCCCTGCGTGGCGAGGGAGGGAGACGTGGGTGTGTGGTGTGCTGCTCCAGGCCACAAGACCCACCGAGGCCTGTATTATGCATAAGTTATGTCTATTGGGTAAATGGTACTCCAAAAATAGTTATCAGAGCTTGCTTTAATCTTATTTACCAGCCTTTCCCCGGATTTGTATACACGGCATGTTGGTTCAGTGGAGGAAACATGTTTTCTTGTACAAGCAGCAGAGCCGCAGCGGTGCGCAGGTGCTGTTCGCCCTGCTTGCTGCTGCTGCTGCTGTTATTGCTACTGCTGCTGCTGCTGCTGCACACACACTTATCTACGCGGAGGATGTTGCCACCTCCGCCCGGAAAGAAAATGTTTTCTGCCACCTGCACTTGGCCGAAAAGACTCTCCTGGCAGGTATTTGTGTATCACACGCTCCTTCTTATCACTTAAGGAACATTTTACTGTTTTCAATGAAGTAAAAACTGCTTACCGCCACCTACTTTATTTTAAAAGAAAAAAAAATCCCTGATTACCATAATAATAAGAGGCAGCGAGGTGCTGCGTGGAAGACCAGTGTGCCCGCCAGTCTGGAAGGCCCTGTGCCGCTGGTCCTCCCTGCTCAGGTCCTTTACGGGCTGCCGCTGCTCGGGGCGGCGAGATAGGGGGCGGGGAGCGGCCCTCCCTCGGCCCGGGGGTACGCACGGGCTTTTAAACGAGATGGAGGAAAGCCACGGCTTCGCATTTCAAACGGAAAGTCCTGCGGCCAGCCGTAAAATGTGGCGAAACCCTCCTACGAGTACGGCACTGCCTGTAATACGAGGCAGCCTGGGCCTCCATTTATACGACATTAAAATCCCTCCAAGCTCTGAGAAATGTGTCGCAGAGACGCCTTGCATGCTGCCCGGCACTGAGGGGCCGGGACGCGAGTTGCGAGCGGGCGTGGGATGAGGTCCCTCCCGCACATTATTTCCCCGGCGCCTCGGGACCCGCGGGGCTCGGCGTGAAACAAGAGGAAGGTGAGCCCCGGGCTGCTTCGTGCACAATTATTGTTTCCCTGCCTCGTGCCAGCGAGCCGCGGTAAGGAGAGACGCCCCAGCTAATCAGGATCTGCTCCCTCCCGGCGGGGAGAGGGTTTGCACCTCTTCTCCCTTCCAGGACCTCGCCCTCCTTGGTTGTTATTATTATTATTATTATTATTATCATCATCATCATCATCATCATCATCATCATCATCATCATCATTACTATAACCATTAGTGACAGCGTCAGTAGTAGTAGTAGTAGCAGTAGTAGAAGGTATAGCAACTACTGATATACTCGTATACCATGATAGTATTATCATAGTAACTAGTACAATAACAACAAAAACTACTACTACCACTACTGCTATTACTACTACTACTATTACTACAAACCACCACCACAGCTAGCATCACCACCACCACCACCACCACCACCACCACTACAACAACCGGTGTTTCCTCTACAGCTAATAATGCCAAGACTTTTCCATTAACTGCTGAATTTCCGACGCTCTCAAAATGTCTTAAAGTGGTGTGTAAAACTTTCCACACCCACCTAAAAAGTATGCCTGACACCATAAGACGACGAGGGAGGAGGAGGAGGAGGAGGAGGAGGAGGAGGAGGAGGAGGAGGAGCAGCAGCAACGCTCACCTTGTTCCTCCAGTGTCGCAGTTCCATTTAAAGTTTGGTGTTAAGAAGCTTACTCGCGATTGTGTCCCTCGCTACTCCTCTCCCTCTCCTCTCCCTCCTCTCACACCTCTTTCCTCCTCCAGCCCGCCCTTCTCACAACTGTTTTTCCTTCTCTTGCTCTATCCTTTAACAACTTTCTTCTTCCCCTAACACTATCATCTCGCTATTGTTTCTTTCTTCTTTCTTTCTTCTCTTCTATCCTATGTCTATTCTCCCTCTTCCTAACTTTATCACACCTTTCTATCTACTTAACCTTCCTATTACTCACTCGTTTTATTCCTCTCTCTCTCTCTCTCTCTCTCTCTCTCTCTCTCTCTCTCTCTCTCTCTCTCTCTCTCTCTCTCTCTCTCTCTCTCTCTCTCTCTCTCTCTCTCAAATGACCCTTACATGTACGCTTTTCTTTACCCTTTTCACTCTTTCCTGCTCCTCTCCCTCTCTCTCGCTCTCTTTCTTTCTCCTTCAATCCAGCTCCTCCTTCTCTCCCTCCTTTCTTTCTCCCTCATCCACTACTCATTTTCGCCTCAACCCTTCCTCTCTCTCTCCCTCTCCCTCTCCTTTTCTCTCTCCCTCTCTCTCCACTGAAATTTTCATCTCCCTCGTTTTCTTTTCTGCTTGGCGTTGCGTCGCGTCCTTTTGAGCCCGTTTTCACGATTTCCACGAAGCCCCAGACATGGTTAGCGCGCGAAGGTAGCAGAAAAATAAAAACACCAGGATAAAACAGAAGGCTTGTTTTTTTTTTGTTTTTTTGTATATTTTAATCTACTTTTTTTCGTGATGGCGGTGGTGGTGGAGGTAGTAGTGGTAGTGGTGGTGGTGGTATTGGTGGAGGCGCTAAACTCCACTAAGCCAAAGTGGGTTAGTGGACAACCTCGTTATCTGAACTCACTTACGCACCTCCACCTCCACCTCCACCCCTTCACCCTCCCATCCACCAGCGGTAAGTAATTAAAGTAACTCATTTTTAATTTGGCGTGATGTTGGGATGAGGGACGGGAGGCTGCGGGGGATGGGGGGGATGGGGTGAGGTGATGGGGGGGCTGTCATTATTCTCTTGACTACCCAGGGAGGAGGAGGAGGACGAGGAGGAGGAGGAGGAGGAGGAGAAGAAGGAGGAGGAGGAGGAGGAGGAGGAGGAGGAGGAGGAGGAGGAGGAGGGAATAATGATTTGGTGGGGCGGGAGTTGTGATGGAGAGAGAGAGAGAGAGAGAGAGAGAGAGAGAGAGAGAGAGAGAGAGAGAGAGAGAGAGAGAGAGAGAGAGAGAGAGAGAGAGAGAGAGAGAGAAGTAATCAGTCTTTCTTTCCGTATGAACAAGTACACATACAAGAATTATAATACACACACACACACACACACACACACACACACACACACACACACACACACACACACACATCACACACATACACGATGGAAATATGTAGGCATGTTTCGTACAGGGACCGCCACGTATAGGCCTGATGGCTTCTTGCAGCTTCCCTTATTGTCTTACGTTCTTAAGTACACTCGGGAACAAGGAGGAGGCATCAGTATTCTGGCTGCCATGAAGAGGATACGGACCAGGCAAGGTCAGGTTACTCGCGCAGCTGAAAACACAAGAACGTAGTGGCTGAGGGAATGACGCGGGCGACCCAGGAGTGAAACACGAGGCCTAGGCGGCGGGGAAGTGTTAAGAGAATAAGAAACACGACAGCGGGAGCGAATGTAAGCAACGAACAAACAGTATAAAAAAAGTTGGTGTTTGTGAAGAGACGTGCGTGAAAGAGAACCTCGTCTTGAATAGGGTGTTGTTTGCATAGGATTCTTAGTATCTGGCGAGATGGGGAGTAAACATCGTGGTCAAGGGAGTAGAACTATGATGATAACAGTTGGCCAGGGACTAAAGCATTGATAGAACTGATGAACGATGCTACTTGAAAATCGTACTGTGCTTTTCCAAGATGTGTTGTGCCAGGCCAGGGGACATCGGTGGAGGTCATGATGGTGGTGGTGGTGGTGGTGGTGGTGGTGGTGGTGAGGGAGTGATATGACCCTAAATAAAGGCATTGGCACTACAAATATTTTCACACACACACACACACACACACACACACACACACCGGCACCGATAGTTCACGTCCAGGGCTAACAGGTCAACACACTGTTAGCTTTTGTAAGGGCCAATATAATGCCGTAATGTCTCTCAGTGTTCCATATATCCAAAAAATAAAATAAAAAATCTGAAGTGACGTGCATTGATCGGGTGTGTCATTTGAACAGCCCTGAGCAAACTTTTCCTAATGTATCGCAAATTGTTAGTTTAGAAAGTTAGTTAGTTAGTCACTTAGTTTGTCTGTCAGTCAGTCAGTCAGTCAGTTAGTTACTTACAGTTTGATTAGCTACTTAGTTATTTAAGAGTTAGTTTAATTACTTAATTTGTGTTAGTGAGTCACCCTCCCAACACAAAAGAGGCAATTTCAACGCAATACAGAATGCAAACAAGCAAGAATACGTAGTAAAATCTCACAATGCACAATAAATACATCGAAAAATTGCAGGTAAAATGAAGCACGCACTCCAATAAATCCCTGCGCGGCGTATCAACTAAAATACTGAACATCAACCCGCGGACGGACGGACCACCGCGGCCAGGAATGCGTGTGGCCTGTATTTCCCTGTGTATTTCCGTGTGTCTGCATTTCTCTATTTCTGTGACGTGCACGTGAGCTATGGGAGGGGGCCGGTGTGTGCTGCTCCACGCCTCACTGCACCCAAGCCTCTGATACTGTAGGTCACGCACCCCGAAAAAAAAATAAATAAATAAAAAGTAAAAATCTATACCTGCTTCGTTTATATTTATTAGAACCGTAATATTCACATAAGGATTTCAGGACTGCGGTTGTGTGGCTACTGATAAAAATAGTGAAGGAAGGTATACAAGTCTGACGCAAGAGAAAGTATGCGAATGAAGACAGGATGTGATCACTCTTCTGTCCCGGCAGCCGAAGGGCGGGCAATGGCTGAGTAAACACGAAGGCAGCAGGAGAGCAGTAGAAGGTACAAAAGGCAACCACACTTACATAGTCTAGTTTCTGGTGGTAGTGCCTTCACACACTCTAAAGAAGTGACAGGATGAAGATCAGGGAGAGAGAAGAAGAGTATTTTGCGAGTTTACAGCAAGCACAAGGGAATGAAAAGACAACCGTACCCACAGTCTCATTTCTGGTAGTGCCTTCACTCTACCTAAAGAAGTGTATTTTTTCGAGCTTACTGCAGAAATGAAGAATCAAATCAAAATACTGCTTCACATGTGCATTATAAAGGTGAGTTGTTCTGTAATACGCCCCAGATTACACTAGCAAGGCCTGTAGAGCGAGGCCACGAGCGATATGGGGAAGAGGAACGGCATGCAGTTGGCAAGTCCCACACAATATCGATGCGGACAGCGATAGAAGACAAGTGACGCAACAGCGAGCAGAGAGTGACAGACTGGGGGAAGTCAACCAGAACAGGGAAGGGAAGTTGGTGAAACGAACAGCCTTTGACCTCACAGTGTTGAAGTTTGGTGTGTGTGTGTGTGTGTGTGGAGCCGCCCATACTCTGCGTCCTGTACACTGGCTGCGCGGAGTACAGACGCTCGGGGCTTGGGGGTGACGTGTACAGCCGCCATCCGAAGTTTCGACACGCGCTTAATTGGCTGGAGTTGGCTCAAGCCTGAGTTGAGGCAAGGCTTTGAACCGCTGGCGTCGAGGCTTCATAATACTCACGACTCATCAGGGCGGCGCTGGAGTGTGCGAGGTGAGTGGCTGGTCAGCGCTTAGGCAACAAGGCGTGAGCAGTCGACGAGGCAACACTGACACTCCGGTAATATTATAAACTCCCCGCGTGTTTAAGCCTCGTTCACGTCGCTCCTTGAGTAGCAGTGCATGTCTCCATATCGCAGAATTTTCCTCCAGTGCTCGCGTGGCATGAATGTGAGTAGTGACGTGGAATGCTCGAACAAAATTCTCCCTCGTAAAGTCTCGTCACCACACTGCTATAATCTCGTGCATGTCCGGTAACTGTTCGACTCTTGACCAGCAGGGGCACAGGAAACGCAGGTAACAGTGCAGGTGTTTATTCACAGAAGGTGTGAACAGAAGGCTGGAGGTAGGTGATCTCTCGGCGCCAGGCCGCGCACTTCAACTTAACACTTATGACTGAAGCCTAGCTCGTTCACTCATACACGTATTCATGCCTCACACAAGTCTCGCTCATTCACTCGTTCACACAACTAGCTAACAACCACACACCTCCCCCGAGACATAAGGAAGATTCCTTATCTTTGTTATGGCTACCGTAACACATGAAACAAAGTTACAATGATTGAAGTACAGAAAACACGGTACATATACACAAAACAAACACAGCGTACAATGAACACGTACGACTAATCGTAGGTGCTACGGTGCCACCGCACCTGCAGTCGTCTCGGCTCCCTACGCTGTCGGCTGCTTCGACGCTCTGGTTGCTCTCGGCCACGGTGTACCCCGTTACCCTGATGCTCCGGGCTGCCGGGATGGTGGTGTTCCTCGTGACCCTGATGCTGAAGCGCTGCACCGCCATGAGCGGTGTGCTGCTCGACAGGAAGGGGAGCAAGAGGTCTGTGTGGGCGTAGGTGTCTTCTATTACGCCACATCACGCGACCGCTGCCCATCTTGATGAGGTAGTCTCTCCTTCGCCCAAACAGCCACGATGACACCCAGGCGATCCCAGAGGCCTGTCGTGTGATCTTGAACGTCGACGTGGCCACCGAGGTGCAGGAGAGGAAGAGTACGGGCGGACGCGTCGTGGCGAAGTTTCGCTTTCTTCCTCAGGTCGCTCTGCCTTGGCGTCGCACTCATCAGCAGCGCGCTGCCACTGCTGAGCGTATGAGCGATGATGAGCCGGGACACAGGACCTCATAGGATGACCGAAGAGGACTTGTGCTGGTGATCGCCCTTCCGCCCTCGGAGTGTTGCGCAGTTCCAGCAACCCGCTCTCTGTCCATACCAGGCCAGTACACCGTTTGTCGGGCCCGTCGCTTGGTGCGCTCCATCCCCTGATGACTGTCATGGAGTCGCTCTAGTGTTTCTCGGCGGAGGCTGTGAGGAATAAGAAGCCTCGGCCCGTAAACCACCAGGTCGTCGTCTACGGCCAGCAGACTGCGCACCGGACCAGTACGTACGCAAGCGGTGATCGAGGTCGTGGCAATGATCAGGGAAGCCCTCGATGATGACGTTCATTGAGCAAGCAGTACTCCCCGTCTCTTGCTGCTGCGGCACGTACCATTTCCACAGTCTGATCCTGGAGTGGTGCTAAGCGGACGCCGTCCTCATTGGTGGCAGATAACGCTGAGATGACCGCTGAGTGGAGAGGGGTCGAGGTCACCAGAAGTAGCAGCATCCTCTTCCTCCACTGGGTCCTGTACTGGAGCACGTGAGAGGGCGTCGTCTGTCAACTCGATGGCCATGGATCCACCAGCCATTGCACGTAAACCTGCCTTTGCTTCGAAGACGCTGGGAAAGGCCTTTGATCACAGCAGCAGCGTGCCCCGCACGCTGCTGTGGCGTTGGGTCGTAGGAATGAGGCCAGCTGATCACTTCTGTGGGCGTAGATAGAGGTGGCTGCGAGGCGGTCGGGTACTTGATGGAGCTGTTGCCGGTGTGCTGTTCTTCCCTGCGTAGCGGTCGGATTTGAGCCGGAAAATCTTCGGGGAGGATTCCGAGAGCGATGGAATCGTACCAGCTAAGCAGCGCCCCCCTTCACCTCCTTCACCACGCTCACAACAGTCTCAGCTTCCCTGTCCGCCCAGTTGCAAGTGCGACGAGAAAGTTCCTACACAGGTGAGGGGGTGATTACCGGCAGCATAAAGTCCATCACCATCAGCGGGCGCCAAGCTGGAGGGCGGGATTCCAAGGAGTGTTGCCGTGTCGAGGCCAATAACGGTCGTTTCGGCCCCAGAGTCAGGAGTCCACGTAATCTTGTCTCTTCCAGCGGGATGTGTGGCGGTAATGAGCACCTGGGGCGCAGGTCGTGCCGTCACCGTCTTTGTGTATACGCCTGATAAGAGCTGGTATACACTGGCACTGGCTCCCCGCCTCGGGCCTGCACCGCGATGAGGAGAGACAGTTGAGGAACTCCTCGAAGCTCCTCGTCGTTTCCTCACTGTCTGCTGACATACACTCGCAAAATGCCCTCTTTTCCCGCAGTTACGACACACTTTATCTATTGCCTGGCATCCCCTTTTGTCACTGCGACAATCTTTGCCACAACGATAACAGCCCGTGGGGCTTGAGCCCCCGAAACTGCCCTTCCTGTAGTTCGAGACAGCGTTCACACCATGGCTCGAAGAGTGAGAGCCGCCCCTTAGTACTGCACTACACTGGTTAGCGCTCTCTGATGCTCTGCAAATATCTATGGCGTTTTCAAGGGTGAGTTTCTTGTTTTCCAGCATGCGTTTCAGAGCCACTTCGTCTCGTGTCCCAACGACAATTCTGTCACGCAGCTGATGGTTTATGCACTGGTCGCAAAAGTCACAGAAATTGGCGATTTCCTTTACAGCACATAAAAAGTCGTCAAAACCTTCTTGCGTTTCTTGCACGCGGAGTAGAAGTCTCTTCTATCCATGATGATGTTGCGCTGGCTTCGCAGGTACTCACACATTGCATCGAGGATGGTTCTTAACTCCGCGTCTCTCGGTAAGCTTATCCCGTAGCGAAGTGTACGGGTCCACTCGTCGTCTAGGACAGCAGCGAGTGCCGCCCTCTGCTCAGCCAGGGAGAGACAGTCTATCCTGGCGAGGGTTACGTATCCTTCAAACTTATGGCGCCACGTGTCGAACTCACGTAAAGATGCTGACGCCGTTAAGTGAGGAATGATGGTGGCGGACGTCGGGAACCTCGCGCCCTGGGTAGACGTGCTGCGGGCTGTGGTTTCGCCTTCATTGCTCGCCGTGGTGCGACTGGGAGCTTGTGTCCCCACTCTCTCCAGCAGCTGGGTTAAACGCTCCTCGCGAGCCTGACTCTGCTCCGACTGTCGCGCTAGCAGAGCCTGACTCTGCTCCGACTGTCGCGCTAGCAGGGCAGCCAGCGCCTCCAACTGCTTCTCCATTCTGCGCCGTACCCACTGCAGCCTTGTCCTGATCCTACTCACTGCGCCATGTTCGACTCTTGACCAGCAGGGGCACAGGAAACGCAGGTAACAGTGCAGGTGTTTATTCACAGAAGGTGTGAACAGAAGGCTGGAGGTAGGTGATCTCTCGGCGCCAGGCCGCGCACTTCAACTTAACACTTATGACTGAAGCCTAGCTCGTTCACTCATACACGTATTCATGCCTCACACAAGTCTCGCTCATTCACTCGTTCACACAACTAGCTAACAACCACACAGTAACCTTCACTTCAGTCCAAGCTTAAGCCAACCCCGAGGCCACGCTCCGAGACGCAGCTGTGCATACATTACGTAAAGGGTAATGCTTAGAGTAAGTAAAGAAAGCAAACCACAGAGCGGGCGTGACAAAGCTAGTGAGGCGAGGCAGGGAGGGTCGCTGCGTGTCGCCGTAACGCTTTGCACACACGGTCAGTTTCGTGCAGGCTAAGTGAGCACCGCGCTGCAGTAATGACCCACACACCTCACACCCGGCGCGTCCCTTCTGTCCCTTTAATATCGTGTTCTCATTTATATGCACCATCTTTTGATCAACCATTACAGCCACAACCATTTAAATGCCACGAATTAGAAAGGTAGAAGGGAAATTCAGACTGAAAAGATTATTATGCATTCTCTTACGTTTCTTTTATTTAACGTTGCGAGGAAAACACTTCGGGCGTTCTGCTACTTTCCAATGTCAAATACATTAACAGTCCGGTTCTCATGGGTGTTTTTTTTCCAATAGATGAAGCAGAATCTTCGTTGAAGTATCACCACGATCATGAAAATAACCTTAAAAACCTGAGTCACTTATCACTACATTGAGCCTCTTAAGGATACTCAAGACGGACTGTAGTCAAAACTGAGAGAATATTATACTACTCCTCCGCCACCAGACTGAGTTATCCCACTATCTCACTCACCTGCCTCACTTGTAGTCACCATCTCAGTACACATACCCAAACAATCGGTATTCCTGAAATCCGGCATCACCTCACGCATACACGACACACGCACCAACGAACG
>NC_087165.1:24888511-24921011 GCF_035594125.1 Scylla paramamosain
AGGAGGAGGAGAGATTGGGAACAGAGGAGGTTAAGGAATACTGGGAAAAGGAAAAGGAAGAGGAGGATGAGGATTAAAACTTGAATACCACTCTCTCTTCTTCCCCACCCCCTCCTCTCACCCCCTCGCTCCTCCCCTCCCTCTTCCTCTTCTTCCATCTATAATCGTTCTCAAACAAGCTAACACTGATACCCGCATATCGACGCCTCTGTTCCACCGCCGCCGGCCTTCCCTGATTAACTCCACCGTGGACAAAGAAGAGCACAACCGAAGGAGTTCTCAGGGCCCCATCAAGCCACACAACCGAAGGAGTTCTCAGGGCCCCATCAAGCCACACTCTCGCACGCTTGGGAGTTTTTTTTTTTTTTTTTTTTTTGGGCGTGGCAGCAGCTCTCGTCCCCGCTGGTTCTCCCCGCCGGCACGAGAGGCACGGGATCAAAGGAGGACGTAATGACGGGGCAGCAACTTCCTCTCCTCCTCACCTCCTTTTATCCTCGCTCCACTCCACTCCTTCCTTCTTGCATCCTTGAAATCTGGTCCTTCTCCACCTCCATTCCCGGTCTAATTCGCAGACTCCTTCTTTTACCATCTTCTCCCTCTTCAGTATCATCACCGAGTCAGCGAGCGTCGGTCCCTCACAAGGGTGAGGTCATCGCCCGGCAGCGCCACTCACTGCCTCCAGCCCCGCAGAGTGCCGAGTGGGGTCTTGCGAGGATAGCGGGAGGCAGCGCGCCTCACCCAAAGCACGGACGGTCAAGGATTCCACAGTCCGCCCGCCGGCCTTAATAGCCGCGCCCTGAATTCCACCATCACTCAGACAAAAAGAACAATAACTTTCCACATTCTCGAACACAAATCAAGTCGTTATTGAGGCCACCATCATCACGACGCAACTCATGTAAATTCCGCCGTGGCACAAACTGCCTCCTCGCCCCCTTGCCTCGTAATCACCGGTGCCCCGCGGCTGCCTTGCCAATCAGGCAACAGTTTGCCTTGATATGAAGTCACTCCACGTGAATAGTTTCAAAACAACATGTTCTGCCGTACTAATTTGTTGTGTGCCGGCTACTGTTTCTACTTTTTTAAAAATTTCCATGTGAGGAGGCAGCTCTCGCTTTAATATTTGCGACACTGATGGCGGAAGGAAAAAAAAAGTCGGGTCTTCATTTCGAAAGATAAAGAATCTACAGCGAGGCGTGCAATCAAGCTCTCGTAAAAGCAGCCGCTGCAAAAGGTATATTCATTTATTTTCATTCGTGTTTTTCACTGCACCTATCCACTCGCCACATCCCGCCCCAAGGCCCCTTCTGAAAGCCCCAAAAAAATATCACATGCATCCCATACGCTTCGTTCTGCAAAATTTTAATACTGAACAAGTTTCGCACACAACAAGTTTCGTAAATAAAAAAAATAAAAAGGTGTGTTGCAACCAAAACATTTCTAACACGATAGCGCGTCCGCATACACGTGCTAGCAGCGGATATTACTACACACACACACACACACACACACACACACACACACACACACACACACACACACACACACACACACACGGCGCATCTTACTTCCATCATGACTGCACCACATTTCTGTAAGTTAAGCTTTAATGTACACACACACACACACACACACACACACACACACACACACACACACACACACACACACACACACACACACACACACACACAGGCGCGGGGAAGTGTCAGCCAAGATCAAGATACATAAGTAATCTTGATCCTGTTGCTTATGTAAGAGAACCACTGGCTTTTGCTTCCTGTATTCCATCAAAGTCTGCCGCAGGATTTCCTACGCCGTGTTTTCCCCGATGCCTGGTGTGACGCCGCCAGCAGACCACCCGAGGGACCTCACCTGACCCTTGGAACAATTAGGAACCAGGTGAGACAGCCGCCCCTCACCTGTCACTTGATATACACGGCCGCTCCTCCCTCCACCTGCCACCGCCGCCGTCGCTACTGTGGGGATGTGCTGGGGGGGTACTGAGGCTTGTTAGTACACCCGAGGGGGGAAAAAAAAAAGAGGGAGAAAGGAAAATGAAGTGAAACATTAAGTACTGCACGGGAGGAAGTAAATAAAAGATGAAAAAAAGAGCAGAGTAGAGAGGAAAGAGAGGTAAGAGGAGATATTCCTAAAAGCGAGAGTGATCAACAAAGGGAGGGAGGGAGGGATGACACAGGCAGGGAGAATATAAGTAAAGGCATAATGAACCCAATTATACACAACTTTGCAATCAACTTCCGCGTTCCGCTGATCTTCAAACGTAACAGTAATCATTAAAGGACTGAAACACACACACACACACACACACACACACACACACACACACACACACACACACACACACACACACACAGACAGACACTTTTACAACTTTAAAACAAAGCCGGTTGCACATCAGTCATGCAATTTAGCTTGTTGCTAAGGTGAGAGAGAGAGAGAGAGAGAGAGAGAGAGAGAGAGAGAGAGAGAGAGAGAGAGAGAGAGAGAGAGAGAGAGAGAGAGAGAGAGAGATACTGAGATACTGACACACACACACACAACGTTAGACGCAGTGACAAAACAAACAGGGAGACTAATAAGGATAAACACAGAGACAGACAGAAAGACAGACAGACAAACAGACACACAGTAGACAGAGGAGAAAAAAGATGAGTGGGGAGTTAATGACATTTTAGTGATGACACTGAAGACAAAGACAATGAAAACATAAATTCTTGTTGTTGTTGCTGCTGCTGCTGCTGTTTTTGTTGTTGTTGTTGTTGTTGTTGTTGTTGTTATTGTTATTGTTGCTGTTAATGCTGTTCCTGTTATTGTTGTTGTTGTTGTAGGAGGTGGTGGTGGTGGTGGTGGTGATACTAGAGAAAAAAAGAAAGCAGTAGTGATGGCAACATCAGTAGGTGGGGATGGTGGTGAGAATGGTAATGGTGGTGGAGATGGTGGTGATGGTGGCAAAGAAGCGAAGCAACAGCTGGAGACAGCTGCTCTCCCACGCTCGAGGGTGAGGGGCGGGAGGGAGGAGACGGGCGGGAGCTTGAGGGATCTGGTAGAGGGATGGGTCGGCAGTCGTAATGAGGCAGACGAGATGGAGATGAAACATGTGTGTCTCTTGAGTGAGGGAAGCTGGTGCCTTGCAGTGACCAGGCGGTGGGGGGGGAGGAGGAGGAGGAGGAGGAGGAGGAGGAAGAGGAGGAGGAGGAGGAGGAGGAGGAGGAGGAGGAGGAGGAGGAGAAGGAGAAGGAGAAGGAGGATCATGACAATAACAATAATGATGATGATGATGATGATGATGATAGTGCAACAGAGAAGCAGAGAAGGAAAACTAAAGAGGCATTATACCATGATGTACACAGACTGCATTCATGAAGACACAAGGCAGTGTTCGTGAGCTGTGCGGTGGCCAGACTCAAACGCTGCGACGGGAGCTGCGGCTGTCATTACTGGGGCGGCGGGGCGAGGCGGTGCGACCAAAGAGTCCTCGGTGAGTGTCTCGGGTGTCCGGGAAGCCTTTTCTGGGTGACCACAGACTCGCCACCACGCTATGGGGACAATTCCTATATCCACTATGGAGGATACTACCAGCAGCGGAGCCCAGGACTGGTGGAGTTTCTTCCCTGGCTGTAACACGCGATGCCTCCCCTCCCCTCCCAGCAGGCGCCGTCTTGGCCTCACCGTGTCAGCGGCGCCGCTCGGGGAGTCGTGAGGCATCAACTTTATGGAAGCTTAGGTGGTCAAGTGCGACAAGTTGTGTAAGTATCCTTACATGTGAGCCTTTGGGATGCTTTTCTGGGTGGCGGCTCGCGCTTCACAAAGGAACACAAAGGAAGAACAAGCAGCAGAGCAACACATGTGGTGCAAAAATAAGTGTTTAAAAAGTTGTCAGGGATTATGGTAAAAAAAGAGTCTGGCGGTGGAGGGTCAAGCGGCTGTCTGTGATAAGCTACACTATCAAAGCTGACTCTCTGAATACTGATGATATCATGACATTTGTTCGTGCACCAGATCAACACTTCATGACCAAAAATAGAACTACAGACACCAAATGATACTAGCATCTCGATCATTCATTTCGCTGCCAATGATGTATCTACCTAGAAACTATATCTTAAATACACACAATACTGTTTTCTTCAGAGCGGGAAAAGCCGTAGCAGTGGGAGTTAATGTGAGGGATAAAGCTGGATGGTAAAGGCGATATATCCGTGCCTGGGTGACGACACAAGACTCCCGCACGTCAGCACACCCACCCACGCCGCACACTCACATCTAATTAAGTGCAGAGCAAATGATCACGCGTCACGAAGCTGACTCGCTGCCAGTCTGTGAATCGGCCAGACTTAATAACAAGAGGCTTTTCGTTATATTGCACATTTTTTTGTTGTTGTTTCAATAAAGAATTAATACCGGACACGAGATTCAAATCAGATTAATTGCGGGCCATCCACGTTTAGAACTCTCTCTCTCTCTCTCTCTCTCTCTCTCTCTCTCTCTCTCTCTCTCTCTCTCTCTCTCTCTCTCTCTCTCTCTCCAAAGCCTGAGTTTCGCCTTCACACTCCCTCCTTCAATTTGCCAAAAGCGGTAATTCTCGCTTGTTTTCCCCCTCAAGGCGCCTTCCATCTCAACTTTAACATCTCCAGGAGGCAAGTTCGGCAGCGGCTGTGACGACGGAAGTGTCCTGTTGGCGATTAAAAGTTGCGCCACTCCCGACACTACTTGCAGACTCCACCACTTCACAATTACTACTACTACTACTACTACTACTGAGAGTGAGAGAGAGAGAGAGAGAGAGTACGCCCGTAGCTCCCTCGAAGGCGCTACTTCGAGATAAGCTTCTTTGGAAAGGGAAATCTCTCTCTCTCTCTCTCTCTCTCTCTCTCTCTCTCTCTCTCTCTCTCTCTCTCTCTCTCTCTCTCTCTCTCAAGTATATTCTCCTTTGCTCAGTGCCACGCCGCGTCAACTCTGATGAGGACAAAGATTATGATGATGATTATGAGAGAAAGGAATGACGAATAGAGAAAATGAATATCTGACGAAGAGAGAGAGAGAGAGAGAGAGAGAGAGAGAGAGAGAGAGAGAGAGAGAGAGAGAGAGAGAGAGAGAGAGAGAGAGAGAGAGAGAGAGAGTTAGCAATGAGAGATAAGAGGGAGGCAGGAATAGGATAATTAGAAAGGGGTCAGTGTGGAGGGGCGAGACTGGGAGGACTGGGCGGAGAGGTGAAGGCAAGGGAGGGCCGCGGGAGGACAGGGAAGGGGAGAGGAAGAGGAGAGCCAGACACGAAGTTTAGAGTGAGGGGGGGAGAAGACAGGAAATGTTGAGTGAGTGGCATCAGTGTGTAGCTGCTGCGAGACGGGACTGTAATTTGTTTCTCACGACACACACACACACACACACACACACACACACACACACACACACACACACACACACGAAGGGGTGCACCTGTTTCTTCCTTTTCCTCAACTGGGGGAGTTTCTTTGATCGCCCCTAGCGCCTCATTCATGACTTTGGGGAGGACCTGCTCAGCCTCTCTCTCTCTCTCTCTCTCTCTCTCTCTCTCTCTCTCTCTCTCTCTTTCTGGGCATTCGTCCTCTTTTTATCACTTTCCTTTCCTTCTTCTTCCTTATTTCCTCTACTTTTCTTTACTCTCTCTCTCTCTCTCTCTCTCTCTCTCTCTCTCTCTCTCTCTCTCTCTCTCTCTCTCTCTCTCTCTCTCTCTCTCATATCCATCCTCTCCTCCTACGCTTCACCTTCCATTTCCAGCCGCAGCGCACCTCACCCCAGGCCGGCGGGGACAAAGAGGGGCGGCTCCACGGGCGGGCGGCAACAGTTGGCCTCCCAGTAGCGGGCGGGAGCGTGGCCGCCACACCCCCGCCCTCAGGTGCTTCTCGGGTGCCAGGCCGCAGCTCAGCACGTGTCACCGCCACCGCTGCCGCCGCCTCTCTCCTGCCCGTGTTGCGTCACTCGAAAGTTCGGCTGGTGGTGGTGGTGGTGTAGTGGTAGTAGTAGTAGTAGTAGTAGTAGTAGTAGTAGTAGTAGTATATTCGTATGTGTGTCGATGTGTGTGTGTGTGAGTGTACTACATGTGCGTGTTCAATGATACATGCATCCACACGCAGCCTTGAAGTTGTCAGTGTCTGGCAGGAGGCTGGGCAGGAGGCTGGCTGGGAGGCTGTCCGGTTAAGAAGCAAGGAGACAAGGACTGGGGGGAGGCGAGAGAGAGGGAGAGAGAGAAAGAAGAGTATGAGTGGTGCTGGCAGTGGTGGTGGTGGTATGCGGGACTTTCACTCATTCACCAGTACACCAAACACCTGTTCCTGTTATCCTACACTTACTCGCAGCGCTCTTATGAATAGCCGTCCTTACACGCAGCCCGCCAAGTCTCCGCCGCTGCTGTCCGACGCGGGGAACAGGAGACAAAGAAGCGCTGAATGTGTCCCCTTACCTCGTTAATGATGACCTTCAATCAGAGGACATTGCGTATGAGTTTTTTTAATGATTTAAACGAAGGTCGAAGGAGAGAGGAGCCTCGTCTGTATAAGGTAAGGCTGGTGATGGTGATGGTGATGGTGATGGCGCAACGGTGAGGAGGGCCGCGTGAGGGGGAAGGGGGATAGGTCTTTGTCCCTCTACTCCTTGGTACAGAAATAGCACACCCTTTCATTGCTACTTGACACATCTTTCCTTAATCACTAACCACTCTGAGACATTTTTCCTTCCTTTTACTGACTAGAAATTGCAAAAATCTATTCTTCTAATCCTTTCCTTCCTTGTAGACGAGTGTAAGGACTTCAATCGCTGCTTTCGCTGTCGAGAATTGTTGCATATAGTAGAGAAAGGGTTAAATGCTAGCTGATTATGTGGCTCAACGGAAGGGAAGAAGATGGGAAAATAAAAAAATAAATAAATAAAAGATAACAAGATACGGAGATGAAAGATACTGAAGCAGAAGGATGTAAACTTGTACACCTGTACCTATATAACGAAATGCATCTACAGTACTTCTACGATACACGACCATAGTACACATACCAAAGTAACCATACCACCTGCAATATTCCCTCTAAGCTCCTATTACAAAGAGAGAAGCACGTACTACAACCGCATACAGAAAAACCCATCACATACAGAACCTATCTCGAAACACTAGGCAGACCTCTCATTACCTCTACATCAAAGGCCACGGCGATCATTACTCACTACACACTATCACACACGACTATTGCTCTCCCAATGACGGTGAAAAAAAAAAAAAACACGGGCTAAACTATTACAAACACCCATAAAATCCCAAAATAACTTCCCCCCAAAAAATACCAATGAAAACCCCCAAAAAACACGTAAACCCAAAAATAACTTCCCATAAACCCCAAAAATAAACCAAGACAAAAAAAAACTCAAAAAACACCCATAGAAACCAAAATAACAACTAAAGCACTATAAGAAGAGAGAGAGAGAGAGAGAGAGAGAGAGAGAGAGAGAGAGAGAGAGAGAGAGAGAGAGAGGCACGAAAGTTCAGCATGAGAGGTGCTGTTATCTACGCGGCCTGTTGTGACGTGTAGAGGAATGCGCTGCGCTGGCATTCTTCCGTGGCCGGAGCTGTGGGTGGGGAGGGCAAGGAGAGAGAGAGAGAGAGAGGGAGAGGGATGCGTCGGTCCGTCAGTGTTGTGAAGGTGTGAGTAGAGGGTGGTCATGTGATGTGTAACTGGAAAGCAATGCAAGACGGGATGAAATTTTCTCTAGATTCCTATGACAGAGAGAGAGAGAGAGAGAGAGAGAGAGAGAGAGAGAGAGAGAGAGAGAGAGAGAGAGAGAGAGAGAGAGAGAGAGAGAGAGAGAGAGAGAGTATAATCCTACCCTGTCACGAGTCAAGGTCAAAGTTTGTCTTACGTACGTGGTCAGGAGAGAGAGAGAGAGAGAGAGAGAGAGAGAGAGAGAGAGAGAGAGAGAGAGAGAGAGAGAGAGAGAGAGAGAGAGAGAGAGAGGCGTAAAAATAACTGTAAGGAGATAGGGAGAAAAAAATGGCCAGCGTGTCGACCTTTTCTCTTCTCCCTCTCACTCTTACCCCATGAGAGAGAGAGAGAGAGAGAGAGAGAGAGAGAGAGAGAGAGAGAGAGAGAGAGAGAGAGTAGAGAGTGAGTGAGTGAGTGAGTTGAATACACATCGAAATTTAAGTTGATGGTCAAGGTTATGAATGTCCTCTCTCTCTCTCTCTCTCTCTCTCTCTCTCTCTCTCTCTCTCTCTCTCTCTCTCTCTCTCTCTCTCTCTCTCAGGACCAGCTGGCGAGATCACAAGGTTCAGTTTTTTCTCTCTCTCTCTCTCTCTCTCTCTCTCTCTCTCTCTCTCTCTCTCTCTCTCTCTCTCTCTCTCTCTCTCTCAGACACCCGCGGTACTCGTGGCCACGGAACACCTGCGGCCTTGCTTCCTCACCTGCTCCTCCTCCTCCTCCTCCTCCTCCTCCTACTCCTCCTCCTTCTTCTTCTCCTCCTACTAACTCTTCCTTCCTCCACCTCCTACTTCCGCTTCCATTCTACTCCCTCTTCTTCTTTTCTTGTTCTTATTGTTCCATTATTGTGGTTCTCTCTATTCATTCTATTCATTTCTCTCTTCCTCCGTTCCTCTTCCTCCTCCTCCTCCTCTTTCTACATTTTCTTCTTCCTTTTTTTTTTCTCTCAATCGTCCCGGTGACTCACACACACACACACACACACACACACACACACACACACACACACACACACACACACACACACACACACACACACCAACCACTACCACCACCACCACAACAACAACAACATATCTTAATCATATAGCATAACTCCAGAATAACTTACTAAAAACATGAACAATTTTCTGAGCACCTTAACCACCACCACCACCACCACCACCACGACACACGCACCTGACGCACTCTCATAAGGAACCGTTCAAACAAAACCTCCAGTAATGACTTGGAGAACCTCAACATCTGACTCGCCTCGCTAAACAACGGCGTGTCACGAGAGGCAAGAGCGAGAGAGAGAGAGAGAGAGAGAGAGAGAGAGAGAGAGAGAGAGAGAGAGAGAGAGAGAGAGAGAGAGAGAGAGAGAGAGAGAGTGTGTGTGTGTGTGTAGAAAACTGTTGGTAAGAATACAAGGATATAAGATAATCTATATATTTTTTTGTCTCTATAAAAACATTCAAGGAAAAAAAAACATGAAGGATGAACAGTGTAAAAAAAAAAAGAAAAAAAAGGAAGAAAGAGGAAGATTACGAAGGATATCCAAACAGCAGCAGATCTTTTGGTCCTTTGAAGTCTATTTGGTAACTGCTACTTCTAACTACACTGACAGGAGGAGGAGGAGGAGGAGGAGGAGGAGGAGGAGGAGGAGGAGGAGGAGGAGGAGGACGAGGAGGAAGAACAAGAACAAGAACAAGAGGAAAAAGAACAAGAACAAGAAGAAGGAAGGAAGGAAGGAAGGAAGGAAGGAAGGAAGGAAGGAAGAGAAAGAAAGAAAAAGAAGAAAAAGAAAAGAGAACCAACAGAACACAAAGAAGGAACAAAAAGGAGGAAACGGAAAACTTCAACAGAGGACAAGGCAAAATGCAAAAACAACAACAACAACAACAACAACAACAACAACAACAACAACAACAACAACAATAATAATAATAATAATAATAATAATAATAACAACAACAACACGTTATCCCCCCTCCCTAGTACTCCCCGCGCCTCAGCCTGCAGTGACACGCGGGGGACTCACCACTCAGCCAGATTAATGGGAGGGAGGCGGGGGAAGAAACCGGAAGGAGTGGAGAGACAGAGACACTACTCCACCCCATTCCAGTCCAGTCCAGTCCATTCCATTCCAGTGCAGTCCAGTCCATTCCACCCCAGGGAGGATCAGCAGTGTGACCGAAATTATGCAAACGTGGATTTACGAAACTTATAAACAGGAAAAAAAAAGTGAGAAAGGGCAAAAAGGAAAAAAATGGAAAATAGGAAAAAGGATGATGGGAAAAATAAAAGAAAAGGGTGAGAAAGGGAAAATCATAACGGAAAAAGGTAAAAACTGCCATTACTGCTACTACTGTTGCTACTACTACTACTACTACTACTACTACTACTACTACAACTACTATTACTACTATTTCGTTCTTGTAAAAGGAAGTATGAAAAGGGAAAAAGGAAAAACAAAATAAGAAGACCTGCAACCACCACCACCACCACCACCACTACATTTTTCCACACCCATAAATAAATAAATAAATAAATAAATAAATAAAGGGAAAAATAAATATGTAAGAACCACCACCACCACCACCACCACCGCCACCACCACCACCACCACTTCACTCCCATCCCAAGTCGAATTTTGACCCACGTTACTTAAAAGGAAGAGGAAGAGGAAGTGAGAGGGAGTGGTCTATGTCCCTCTCCCTCTCCCTCTCCCTTCCGTGGTGGTCAAAATGAGACACAAGGTGGTAACACTGCTCACCATAATATTTTTCCCCTTCCTTTCCTTCTCTCCCTCTCTGATATTCTCTTTTTTCTTACTTTTCTCCTCTTCTAAATCTCTCTATTTCCTTCTTTTCCAACCTTTTTTTCTCTTTCCTTCCATCCTTATCCCATATTTCTCTTTTCTCTCTCATATTCCTTCTTTCCTACTTCTTTCTTCTGAATTTCTCTATCCCCTGCTTTTCATAACTTTTTCTCTCTCCTGTCCTTATTCTTTCTTTCTCCTTCTCTCTACTGTTCCCTCTTTCCTCCTCCTCTCTTCTGAATTTCTCTCTGTCTCTTATCTTTCCTCTATCCTTCTGTCCTTATCTGATATCTCTCTCTCTCTCTCTCTCTCTCTCTCTCTCTCTCTCTCTCTCTCTCTCTCTCTCTCTCTCTCTCTCTCTCTCTCCTATTCCTTCTTTCCTTTCTTTCTTCCTCCTCTTCTGAATCTTTTCTATTTCCTACTTTTCCTTATCTTCTATCTCTTCATTTCCTCTTTCCTTCCCCTTTTTCCCCCTCTCATTATTCTTTTTTCCTCCTCCTCTCCTCTTCTGAATCTTTCCTCTACATCGAAGTTTTCCTCATCTTCCCTCTCTCTCTCTCCCTCTCCTCTCTTTCCCCTACCTTTCCTTTTATTCATCCCTTCCTCTCTCTTTCTCCCCTTATTCTGCCTTTCCACTTTCCTCTTCCTCCATTTTGTTTTTCCTGTTTCCATCCTTTAAGCTTCATTGTTCCTTTTCTATTTCATTTTTTTCTTTCCTTCGTTCTCCAATGTTTTTTTCAGTCTTTCCGTCATTTTTCCTATATTTTTTTCTCTCTCTCTCTCTCTCTCTCTCTCTCTCTCTCTCTCTCTCTCTCTCTCTCTCTCTCTCTCTCTCTCTCTCTCTCTGTGTCTTTTTATTATTTTCTGTCTCCATCTTCCTCCCTCACTTCTTTTTCTTCTCCTTCCCGTCTCCTCTTTTCTCTCCATCCCTCGTTTTCCCTCCACTAATCTCCATCCTGATTTTCCTCCCCTCAATCTGTTCTCTCCTCCCCTCTTTGCATTTTCCCCTCCTCCTCATTCTTATTCTTATCTCCTTCCCTTCTTCCTCATCATCATTATCAACTATTTCCTGGATTCTCCCAAATTTGCTTCTTCCTCTTCCTCGTATTATTTTTTATTCATTACCTCCATCATCATTTACTTCCTCCTCGTCATCTTCCTTCCTCCTCATCATCTTCCTCCCCCTCCTCCTCCTCTTCTTCCTCCTAACGTATTATTTCTCTTCTCTTCTCTTCCTCCTCCTCTTCTTTTTTCTTCCATATTTTTCTTCTCCTTCATTTTTTTCTTTTTTTTTTCATCTCTTCGTCTTCCCCTGCTGTTCTGCTTGTTGTTGTTGTTGCTGTTGTTGTTGTTGTTGTTGTTGTTGTTGTTGTTGTTGTTATTTTTTCTTTTACTTCTTCCACTCCCTCTTACTGTTCTTGTTCTTATTCCTCCACTTGTTCCTCTCCTTCTTCCTTCTTTCTTCTTCTTATTCCTTTTCTTCCACTTCTTCTGCTTCCTCCTCTCCTCTCATTCCATCTCATCTTCATCTTTATACCCGTGTTCGTCTTCCACTTCCTTATCTTCTACTTCCAATTCCACTTCCTTCTCTTCCTCCTCCTCCTCCTCCTCCTCCTCCTCCTCCTCCTCCTCAACTCCCCTCCCCCATAAAACACTATTTACTTTAAAGCCACAGAGGTCATCGATTACAACTTAAATACATTTCTCCGGAGACTTGGCCAAATTTTCCCCAAGAATTTTAGGTTCGAGAAAACTTCCCAAAAGATGAAGAAAATTGAGGGTTTTCTCGCCGCCGTCCTCATCGCCAATAAAGCCTTCCAGTGGTGGTGGTGGTGGTGGTGGTGGTGGTGGGGGTGGTGGTGGTAGGGGAGGGGGAAGGAGGGGTTAAAATATATATATATACACGTAGACAATAAGTGTAAAAATTGATGTGTTTATATAAGTAAATAGAAGCGGTTTTCAATGACTGTGTGTGTGTGTGTGTGTGTGTGTGTGTGTGTGTGTGTGTGTGTGTGTGTGTGTGTGTGTGTGTGTGTGTGTGTGTGTGTGTGTGTGTGTGTGTGTGTGTGTGTATATGATGATGATGATGATGATGATGATGATGATGATGATGATGATGATGATGATGATAATAACAATAATAAGAATAACTATACAAAGCAATTTTTGGAACCAGTTTTTTTTTAAGAGCCACTGACCAAGGGCAACAAAAATTATGAACAAAAGAAAGGCCCACTTATTGCCAGTTCCCATACAGATAGATGTCAGATAGAATAAAAAAAAAATATATGTATAAAAAATAGAATAAAAAAAGGGTAAGCGTCTTGAAACCTCTTCCTTTAAACAGTCCATGTCATAGGAGAGAGAGAGAGAGAGAGAGAGAGAGAGAGAGAGAGAGAGAGAGAGAGAGAGAGAGAGACAGAGAGAGAGAGAGAGTAATCAGACTGATAACACTGTAAGAATATTTCTACAATATTTTATCTTTCATTCTTTTCTGGGATGTCTATTTTTTTTTCTCTCTCTCTCTCTTTATTTCTTTTATTTTCAATCTCTCAGAGCCGGACACTCATTCCACGCATTCTCTCTCTTCCTATGTATCTACTACTACTACTACTACTACTACTACTTTCCTTCTTCTTCTCCTCCTACTCCTCCTCCTCCTCCTCCTCCTCCTCCACTACATCACAAAGCTATGACTACGATTCACGCAAGAATACTCAACATAACATAAGACGGTCCAATCTCACCCCAGACTCCTCTATTTACTTTAACCTTATTTCATTTTTCATAATGCTATTCTTAAATATCTTTCTCCCACCCAACACTTCTATTCCTAACCCAAGAAGAAGAAGAAGGACAGAAAACGAGAAAAACAACAGCAACAAGAACAAGTCCCTCCATACACCCACTTCAGAATAATTTCAATACATTAATTACTACACACACAAATACGCACCAGCCTACCAGCACTTTCTCAACATCTTTCTTACTTACCTTGGAAAGATCCAACATCCACATCCCTTTATATTCCAGTTAACCTTTTATTTTTTTCCCCCTCTTTCTGCTTCTTCCTTCTTCCAGCGCATCCCTTTCTCTTCATCCTCTTCCCCCAACGCTTCTCACACGGTGCCCTTTAAACCACCACCACCACCACCACCTCCACCAAATATCCACCCAGGCCCTTCCTTATCTCCAAACAGTCTTCCCGGCGGCTCCTCTCCACCATTACTCTTCTCCATCCTCCTCCACAAAGCCGCCCCTCTCCCCCACCCTATATGCTCCTCCGCCCGCACTCCCTCCCTTCTCCCTCACCAGCAAGTAACTCTTCTTCTTCTTCCTCCTCCTCCTCCTCTGCCTCCTATTTACGTAAGTCGGCTCAACCTACTCAAATGGTAAAGAGGGTGTGTGTGTGTGTGTGTGTGTGTGTGTGTGTGTGTGTGTGTGTGTGTGTGTGTGTGTGTGTGTGTGTGTGTGTGTGTGTGTGTGTGTGTGTGTGTGTGTGTGTGTGTGTGTGTGTAGGTGTGTTATTCAATTATTAGTACTACTTTTTGTTTTATTCATTATTACTATTTAAATCTATTCTAAGACGCACTATCCTACGCTCTCTCTCTCTCTCTCTCTCTCTCTCTCTCTCTCTCTCTCTCTCTCTCTCTCTCTCTCTCTCCAGTGCATTCACCTGTTGTATCTCTAACATTTTCTTTCATCATAATCTCTCTCTCTCTCTCTCTCTCTCTCTCTCTCTCTCTCTCTCTCTCTCTCTCTCTCTCTCTCTCTCTCTCTCTCTCTCTCTCTCAATTTTCCCATACAAGAAAACCTCCCTACAGACTCTTAATTAAATCCTAAATAACTTAAGGATTACCTCTCACAGAAGCACGAGTGGGGAGGGAGAGATTACAGAGGGGAGGGAGAGGAGAGGGAAAACAAAGGAAGGGAGAGAGTGAGAGAGAAAGGGGAAAGGTCAGGAGCTGGAAGGGTTATAGTGTGGAAGGCTGGAGGAGAGGGGAGTGGACGGGAATGGAGGGGAAGGAAGGGGAGGTAGAGAAGGAGGAGAAGGGGAGAGTAAGGTTATTTCTGGACGGTAAAAGAGGGTTGATGAACGGAGAGAGAGAGAGAGAGAGAGAGAGAGAGAGAGAGAGAGAGAGAGAGAGAGAGAGAGAGAGAGAGAGAGAGAGAGAGAGAGAGAGAGAGAGAGAGAGAGAATTTAGCGAAGGGGGTGTTTGAAAGAAATGGATTACGAAAATAAAAAAGAGGGATAAGCGAATTAACAAAAAGGGAGAAGGGATTGAGGAAGAGCAGGAAAGGTAAATGAGAGAGAGAGAGAGAGAGAGAGAGAGAGAGAGAGAGAGAGAGAGAGAGAGAGAGAGAGAGAGAGAGAGAGAGAGAGAGAGAGAGAGAGAGAAATATTGCAGTAGATGGTTATATATGAATGTAAGGGAGAAAAAAGAACGAAAGCAGAGAAAGAAAAAGAAAGAAAGAAAGAAAGAAAGAAAGAAAGAAAGGAAGAGTGGAGAGGAGGGGGTGAAAAGGGAAGGCAGGAGGAAAGGGAGGAAGGAAGGAAGGGAGAGTGAGAGGGAGGTATGTAGACTTTGAAAACGACAAAAGGAACTGTTAAGAGGAAGGGAGAGGGTGGGAAGGAAAGAGAGAGTGGGAGGGAGGGACGGAGGGAGGGACGAAGGGAGGGAGGAAGGGAGAGAGAATGGGAGGCTTGTAACCATTTAGTAAACAAGATCAACGCGAGGGATAAGCCCTAGAAACGCTTATTACGGGGTGATTCAAAAGCTTACGTCAGCTTGTTAACAGCGGCAACACGGGACTGAGTGGTGGTGGTGATGGTGGTGGTGGTGTCGCTGGCAGTGGCGGTAGCGGCGGCGGCGGCGGCGACGGCGGTGGAGGTGATGGTGGTGGTGATCCCCATGAGAAATACGGTTGTTTGTGTTTGAGTAAAAGGAGCAATGTTAAAAACAGTGTATAGGTAGTAGTAGTAGTAGTAGTAGTAGTAGTAGTAGTAGTAGTAGTAGTAGTAGTAGTGGAAGTAGTAGTGGAGGAAGTGATGGAGGTGTTGTAGTAGTAGTAGTAGTAGTAGTAGTAGTAGTAGTAGTAGTAGTAGTAGTAGTAGTAGTAGTAGTAGTAGTAGTAGTAGCAGCAGTAGCAGTAGCAGTAGTAGTAGCAGCAGCAGTAACAGTAGTAGCAGTAGTAGCATCGGCAGCCTTCCCTCTTGTATACCCTGAGTGTCGGGTGTATGAGGGCTGCTTCCTTTTCCGACCACCTGCTGCCTGTCCCCCTCCTCTCTCTCTCCGTCCCCAATACACGCGCCCTCACCCCTACTGTGTCTCCTCCTCCCTCCACTCACCCCCTAGTGGCCGCGGCTTGTACTCTCAAGCTCTTTAGCCTTTCATCATAACTATTTTTCAAAGGCCACAGAGATGATTAGAGCGGTTCTCATGGCTGTTCCCTCTCTTGTTGCTATAGAATATTTGTTAACTTATCAATAGAATCATGGAAATGACCTTGAAAACTCCAGTAATTTTCACTAGAGCAAGTTAAGAGTACGTAGCTCAAAGACGTTTAAGAATACAACAGTCTCCTTCTACTGATGATAAGGAATACTGGTTTATCATCACTGCAACCACGGCGACACTCTTGAAGACCCGCATAACTTCCACTATTAACAAATTTTCTTCATTATTGCCTATAACTTTTTTTGACTATTTTTGTGCTAGGCTCACGTGAATATTTTTTGTAGGTTAGAGAGACAAAATTACCTTCTGTCTTTCCTCTCCTGTGTCTCCATGTAAACGGCTTCTTCAGTGCTAGGAAGGTTAAGGAAGGACAATCATAGAAGCAAAAGGGTTAAAATTGCTAAGGCACGATAATGATACGTTTAAGGCTACATACATACACATACATTTCATACATTTTTCCCCCTTCACTTTCTCGTTATATTTTTTTTCCTCTCCCCTCTCTCTTTTTTTTTTTTTTGGTGGGGAGCTTACACCCTCAATTTCTGGTCACCTCAACCTCCCTTAGCAACCTTACGACTCCTCCCTTTACATCCCCTTTGCAACTCCCCCTCTTATGACTTCCCATTTTTTTCTTTCGGTGGTTCGCCATTGTAATCCCCCTAACCTAACCTCATCCCTTTTGTGGCAGCTCCTTCTCCTCCTCCTCCTCCCCTCCTTCCCCCCACGTGAGTCTCCCTTCCTTGTGGCTCCCCCTACGGCAATAACCTGTAGTCCAATTTCCCCCGGCAGCCCTCAGTCACGCCCACCGCTCCTCCCTCGTGTCAGCTTTCGCCTACGTGTCAGCTACTCTTCCTCTTCCTCTTCTTCCTCTCCTCCTCTTACCCCTTCCTCAGCAAAATTTAACCTTTCCTCCTCCTCCTACTCTTCTTCTTCTTCGGTTTCCTCTTCTTTCCTATTTCCTTTTTCATGTGTAATCTATTCGTTTCCCTCCCTCAACTCATTTCCTCTTCTTTGCTTCTTTTCTCCTTTTTTTTTTTACTTTTTCTTTTCTTGTCTCACATTCCTTCCTCCGGTTTCCATGTTTTTTTTTTCCTCTCACTTTTTTTTTCTTTTACTCTTCCTTCCGTTCTTTCTTGTCCTCTTCATTTACTTTTTTTTTTAAATCTCCCCTGTCTCCTCTCCTCTCTTCCTTCTTCTTCCTTCTACGTATAATTCACCTGATTCCGTTTTTATCCGTGTTCGTTTAGTTAAATGTTTTCGATGCATCCCTTCCACCTCTCCTTTCCTTCTTCTTCTTCTTTTTCTTCTTCTTTCTCCTCCTAGTACATAATTATTACTACGTACATGTAGAATTAATGTCAACAAAATGAGTTCCACTGTTGGCCAAGAAGCATTTAACTTCAGATAACCTTCCTGGATTCCTGAATTTATTAATATTTATTTATAACTTACTTGGTTAAGGTATGTTTCGAATGTTTCAGTGTTTCCTCCTCCTCCTCCTACTTGTCATCCCTGTTTCATCATTAGAACCTCATTGAAACCCTCAGGACGAAGCTGGTTTACCTTCCCATACGTACCACCACTCCTGCCCCCCTCCAAGAAGCCAGTTTTGCTGTCCCAGTCTTTACAAAGTCCTCTGCTGCAAAGAACCAATAGCGTGCCAACCTACCTGGAGAGATCACTGCCCTGTGTGTGTGTGTGTGTGTGTGTGTGTGTGTGCAGATCATGTACAAATAGGTTTTTTTTTTAGTACTGTTTAGGGAGGAATAACAAATAATGCCACTCAAATCATGTATTTTGATGAATTTTGTACTTTTGATAGAGAGAGAGAGAGAGAGAGAGAGAGAGAGAGAGAGAGAGAGAGAGACAGAGAGAGAGAGAGAGAGAGAGTTGCTAGAGCGTGGACAGAAGGTGGAGGCAGATCACGTGGGAGAGACTGGTGATGAGGGAGCTGCTTGGTGGAGGGGCTGCGGGACTGACGTGTGCAGTGGGTGGTAGGTGGAGCGTGGAGGTGCGTGGAGAAGGGGCGTGTGTGGTGCAGAGGAGTGGAAGAGGTGAAGTGGAGGCGGTGAAGTGGAGAATTACGGTTGAGGGATGAAAAACAAGGGCATTTGAGATTATAGTGCAAGTGATATGATGTCAGCTACTACTACTGTTCATACAGATACGCAGGGGAGGTTCTTAACTAGACCGGAAGCTAGTAGTAGTAGTAGTAGTAGTAGTAGTAGTAGTAGTAGTAGTAGTAGTAGTAGTAGTAGTAGTAGTAGTAGTAGTAGTAGTAGTAGTAGTAGTAGTAGAAAAAAGCCTCGACTATAACATTGAAGACTATAGAAACAAGAGCGTTACATAAAGAGTACAGCACACACACACACACACACACACACACACACACACACACACACACACACACACACACACACACACACACACAGAGGCTTAGCGCAAGTGGCGGTGGGAGGGAAGGAGGGAAGGAGGGAAGGAGGAACAAGGATTATGAAAACCTCCCTCTTTACAGCTGCCATCCCTGCTCGCTAGAAACTCTCTGGTTTTAATGTTTCATATCTTTTGCTTCTTACTCTTTTCACATTTGTCTGTTTTGTTTTGTTTTATTTTCTGTTTATCAATGTTCGTTTGTCATTTTGGTGGAGATAGTGATGAGGTCCATGAGTGAATGTCAGGGAAGGTATTTGTGACCTGACCTGACCTGACCTAACTAACTACCATGTACCTCAGCAGACGTTAGCCATTCCACGTGGTAAATATATAAGTAAATAGATAAAATAAATAAATAAATGAATAAATAAACAAACACCACTACCATTAAGAAAAACAACATTCCGCAAGGTTTACGGATTTTTTTTCTTTTTTCTTTATTCTATTTTTCTTTCCGCAGCACAAAGTTGGATAATAAGTAGCAAGATTAATGACTACTTCGCCACTTAAAATAATTAAAAGCAAACACTGCTTACAAAGAATCAACAACAATTTACTCTTATCTGGTTTCAAACTTTGGTAGATTCACAAAGCCCGTTGTTCAGATAAAGCTTAATTACCTCATTAAAAATAAATTAATACATTCTCGGTGCTTTACACATAAATGAAAAAAGTACTCTCTCTCTCTCTCTCTCTCTCTCTCTCTCTCTCTCTCTCTCTCTCTCTCTCTCTCTCTCTCTCTCTCTCTCTCACATGACCGGTTGGTTCCTCGTGGCTTAACTACAGGCTGAGACCACACGCCACAGCCACCTCCCCCCATCTCGTCCTCAGCCCCCCTCCTCCTAGTGACTCACGACTCCGGCCTGGTGGTGGTGGTGGTGGTGGCGAGGCGCGTCACTCTCCATTCTCCACTACGCAATGGGGGAGGCCTGGGAGATGTCTGGTGTCCCTGGCGTGTGCGTTGCAGCCTACGCACGCCGCGCCACGCTTCTGTATGCTCACCAAAGGGTTATCGCACATCATAAGACCCTAATGACTACTATTATAACTTTCATAATACTGATAGGTCTGAACACCAATTATTACAAACATTATCATTAACATTACCTAAACATCCTGGCCTAGACTTCTTCAGGTGGGGACGCGTCTCTGCTTACCTGTGGAAGAGAAAAATATTAATACAAGATGGAAAAATGCACACCCACACACACACACACACACACACACACACACACACACACACACACACACACACACACACGTCATTACCACTAGAAAGTATGATAATTAATTAATAGTAGGAGGCATGGGAGTGAGGGATGGATGGGAGGGAAGGAAAGGGAGACAGTGGGGATGATGGAGTAGGGAGGGAGGGAGAGAGAGGAGAGAGAGAGAGAGGGAGAGAGAGGGAGGGACTAAAACAGCGTCACTAACTTTGTCAGTCTGTAAACATGTGAAAGAGAGAGAGAGAGAGAGAGAGAGAGAGAGAGAGAGAGAGAGAGAGAGAGAGAGAGAGAGAGAGAGAGAGAGAGAGAGAGAGAGAGAGAGAGAGAGAGAGAGAGAGAGAGAGTAAAGAAGCATAGCATAATTATGGGGTTAAGACAAGACTGAAAGAGGAGAATATACGTCAGAGAAAATATGGAAAGTGAGAGAGTCACTCGAGAAGGGAGGAGGAGGAGGAGGAGGAGGAGGAGGAGGAAGAGGAGGAGGAGGAGGAGGGAGAAGAGAAGAGACACAGGATATGGCGGGAATAGAAAGACTGAGACGAAAAAGACAAGAAAGAAGACGAAAAGTAAAGTTTCTGAGAGAGAGAGAGAGAGAGAGAGAGAGAGAGAGAGAGAGAGAGAGAGAGAGAGAGAGAGAGAGAGAGAGAGAGAGAGAGAGAGAGAGTCACTAATACCCTGGAAAAGCCCGGGGGGAAGCAGATGACCTCTTTCCCTACCACACAAAGGAGGGCGAGCGAGGTCAGGGCCACCACGCCGCCTAAGACAACACTAAAGGGAATACAAATACCGTAGATAAACAGGGTCATATAGTAGTAGTAGTAGTAGTAGTAGTAGTAGTAGTAGTAGTAGTAGTAGTAGTAGTAGTAGTAGTAGTAGTAGTAGTAGTCTGTTGAGGTAATGAGGAATGAACAATATTGACAGCTCTTAGAAGGTAGATGAAGATGAGGAGGAGGAGGAAGAGGAAGAGGAAGAGGAAGAGGAGGAGGAGGAGGAGGAACAAAGGGGTATAACGTAGCTACCTGGTTTAATAAGGTACTCTATTCCACAGATCCTTATTACTGTAGTAGAGGAGGAGGAGGAGGAGGAGGAGGAGGAGGAGGAGGAGGAGGAGGAAGAGCGAATAAAAAATAAATGTAAAATAATCAGGAAAAGAGAGGAAGTAAGGCAGGATGGATGCAAAGGATGAGGAAAGAAAGGCGGGGCGAGGTAGGGAGGAGGGATGGAAGGACAGGAAGGAGGAAGGAGGACGAGCAGGAGATGGATGGCCACAAACTGCTCCTGGCTGTTAACCATCACCACCACCACCACCACCAGTACCCTCTCTACCTATACACGTATATCATAAGGTACTGTAAGTTACTTCAAGGAGGCACTACTACTATTATTATTACTACTACTACTGCTACTACGACGACTACTACAACTACCCTCAGGATGGCAAACCTTGCTACCAACATTCTACCACTACACGCAGACACACGCCACATACACTTGCATGATTATAAATTATCATTATCTACACCCACCAAAGCTTAACCCTACTATAGACACCACCACCACCACCACCACCACCACCACCACAGCCCAACAACTAATGGACTGAGTGGAGAGGACGGGAGATCACACACTCCAAACATCTAACGTGAGACCTCCCCCCGCCATCTCAGTCTCACTTCCCTCCACCCCTCCATCTCTCTCTCCTCTTCCTCCACAGGGAATATACACATACCACCCACCCCCGTCCCCGTCGCTCCCTTCCATCCATAAAAAATATCAGGCCACCCAGGGGACTCAATGAGGAAGAGGGGGCTGGCTCAGACATTTGGTGCGTGTCCTGTATTAGATGTGTCAGTGTTGTGAGATGTTTTGGGCTTTCATAAGGATTACTTTCAAAGGCCACAAAAATAATTAGTTATAGGTTTCTCATGCTTGAAATTTAAAGGTGTAGAATTCTTGTAAATCGCTTAGATCATGAAAGAACATCGTTGGAAACTCCCAATTACTTTCAACAGAACGTAACCATGAAAAAAGGAAAAAAGAAAAAGAAATTGAAAACTCTCAATAACTTTCATTAACATCTGACTCATTACTAAAATCATGAGAACACTCTTGACACCTCCAGTAACTTCCATTAAGAAGACCCTCTAGCCCACAGAGAGCCGCGCAGACACCACAATGTTTAAAAGTGTACGTTCCAAAGTTTTTTTTTTCCGTCATAAATATAGATGAAAAGTGGTATCTCTTGGCACCATTTACCTACCACGACCGCCACCCCTCCCTTCCTCCCTCATATAGCAGACAGTGAGAACTTCCACAGTACTGTCTATACAACCACTGCTCTACATTTTTCCTCTTGCCACTCAGAAAACCGTACCGTGAAGAAAGTAAGCTTCAGACACAAGGAGACATCACTCTCCGTAGCCAATAAGACACGACACCTTCATCATATATCACTAACAAGAGTACCACTGTTCCGCCTCCCTGCCCGCCTCACGACTCCCTCCAGCCACCCAGCTCAATCCTCCTCTCCATCTAAGTTACCTACAGTTTCCTCGTACACAGTGTCTACATGATTCCGCGTGAGGGGTTGGGGTGGTGAGGGTTTATGGGGGTAATGTGGGCAAAGACGAGGGTGGAAAGGCGATAGGGAGCGGGGGAGGTAATGGCTAGCCAGTACCCTCCCCTCCTCACCACCCAGCCTCACCCTGCCTCCCACGATACTCATCAGCCAGCCGGTCTTCTCACTCTCCCTCTTTTTCTCTTTGCCCTCTACTCTAGTTCATCTCACATCTGCTCTCCTCCTTCTCCTCCTCCTACCACCACCACCACCACTACTACTACTATTGTTTATCTATCCTCCTTCATCTACATCTCTAAACTTCATCATGTTTATCGTTAACGTCTCCAGAAGTGGGTTTTCATTTTCACCCACCAAGGTTCACTGCTAAAGCTACATTTCAGTCACAATAACGTTCTTCTACACGTCATCCATTTCCTTCACGCCGTATAGTCAGTCTCTCTCTCTCTCTCTCTCTCTCTCTCTCTCTCTCTCTCTCTCTCTCTCTCTCTCTCTCTCTCTCTCTCTCTCTCTCTCTCTGTGTGTGTGTGTGTGTGTGTGTGTGTGATTACTGTTATTTCCTGGCTTGCTTTCTTTCCCCCGTCCAGTCATACTTGTAAATAGTAATAGTAGTAGTAATAGTAGCAGTGGTGGTGGTGGTGGTGGTGGTGGTCGCGCCATTCCAATACTGGCTATTCTAGATTTTTTTTTTCTTTAGTGAATTTTTCAGGAGTTATCGTGTCCGTGGTTACGATGTTTGCGAGGTGAAATTATAGTAGTAGTAGTGATTGTTGTTGTTTTATTGGTGTCATTACTCTTGTTATTGTTCCCTTAATACTTCTCGTCGTCCTCCTGCTGCTGCTGCTGCCGCTGTTGTTCTCTTCTCTCGCCTCGTGTCACAATTGTCGTCTGCTTGCTTCCATCACTCGAGCCGAACAATTTTCTTCACTTCGCCACACACAATAATGCACTACGCAACTTCTGGTATTTGTTTCTCGCAAGACAAAATATTCTTCCTACGTATTATCACTATTACTGTTATGATTATTATTGATAGTAGTAGTAGTAGTGGTAGTAGTAGTAGTAGTAGTAATAGTGATATTGTTGTTACTGCTCATATCCTTTCTCAAATAAGCAATTCATCTCTTCCTATGATCCTTTGTTGCTTTTTATTGCTGTGAAAAATGTGCATGAGAGAGAGAGAGAGAGAGAGAGAGAGAGAGAGAGAGAGAGAGAGAGAGAGAGAGAGAGAGAGAGATTTGGGGTGTGGAAAGGACATCCTGAAGTGAAGACCAAGGAATGGGCCATATCCTCCCTTAAAGATCACGCCGACAAACAAACACACACACACACACACACACACACACACACACACACACACACACACACACACACACATTTTACTCCTCCATTAATTGCGCGGATCACGTTCCCTACCCTGTCCTCCCGCCCCTCGCACCCCGCCCCTCCTGTCCCTGGGCTGGCGGGCGGCGGGAATCAGCGGCTTGGTCACCCCTGAAATCCTAAGCCCAAGTTATTCCACCTGAGGGAAAAATCCTTCACGCCTACACCTGTTCGTTTCCCCAGCCAGCGTCTCGACTTCGGCTTACATGTCTGCGTGTGGCTATATGTAAGTGTTTCTCCGTCCTACTCACCTACACACACGCATACGTAAATACATACATGCACACACATACAGAGGCAGGCGGTGACACGTGCTGTCTCACCGAGTAACACAAAGGACGTCACATATCAAGATGTATTAAACTAATGACGCATTCATGGCACACAATCCGTGGTCTGTGTGTGTGTGTGTGTCTGTGTGTGTGTGTGTGTGTGTGTGTGTGTGTGTGTGTGTATTAAGTCCTCACCTACCCAACACAATACAGCGATCACACACCCACCCACACACCCACCCACACACACACACACACCTCCCCCCTCCCTACCCAGCCCGCCGCCGCCCTCACGCGCACAGTCTGGGTGTGTGCGTGCGAATGTGCAAATTAAGGGAACACACACACACAGGACAGGTGAGTCTGTAAGTGTGTAACGTATGTGCGTGTGTGCGTCTGCCCTCTTAGTGATTGTGTGCACTTTTAAGCGAGTAAAAAAAACATGAAGACGTCAGCATACACACACACACACACACACACACACAAACACCAGATACTATGTCAAATATTCATACCAAAATTCAACCCAAATATATATATGGAGTAAAAATATATACACGTAAAGTAAGGCACAGAAATATTTGGGTTTCCAGGTCCTCTTGGCCAGTCCCTCTCTGCAGCAACCCTTACAGCCCAGCCACCACCACTGAGTCACCATGAAACCTTCTCCTCTCCCCTCTCCCCTCTCCCCCTACTCACCCACACCCCTCGGCCATCACACAACACCACATGCTCAGAGGGATATATAAATTCTTATTTTTTTCTAGTATCTTGCTTTAGGCATGGGAGGGAGGGAGAGACATTGAAGGGGGTAGGGGGGAATTCCTGGAGCAAGACAAGGAAGAATTCACAAAAGTAATCGATGAAAACGAACCACAGCGCGCACATTCCACACTGACCGAATGATTACTTGACTGAGAGAGAGAGAGAGAGAGAGAGAGAGAGAGAGAGAGAGAGAGAGAGAGAGAGAGAGAGAGAGAGAGAGACTGCAACAACTCCTACCTTAAATTTTTCTTTATGTACTCAGAGCCAAGTTTGCACTGCGGGAAAGAAAGTATTTTTCCCCTCAGCCCGCACCTCTCCCCCTCCTCCCTACCACCCCCATCCCCACATGTCCCTCCCTCGGTGCGGCCTCCTTCCCAATGCCTCGGGCCGGACTGCGCGCCTCAACTTTCCTTCTTGTGAGGCTTTGATCCGCTGCCTGTTTGTTGCTTGCTTTCCTCCTTCCTTCCTTCCTTCCTTCCTTCCTTCTTCCCTCCCTCCCTTCCTCCCTTCCTTCCTTCACATCCGCGTCTCCCTACCAGCTCGTCTGAACCAATCCAATTTTTCCTTAGTCCTTTTCCTTCTTCCACCGTTCTCCTCTTCCTCCTTTTATTCCTTCTCCTCTTCTTCTGTCTCTTCATTGTTGATTTTCCTTCTTTACCCTTCATTCAAACCTCTCTCTCTCTCTCTCTCTCTCTCTCTCTCTCTCTCTCTCTCTCTCTCTCTCTCTCTCTCTCTCTCTCTCTCTCTTGTTCATTATACCCCATAACGGACACCACCAACACTGCGACCACGCCCATCCTGCTCCCCACGCACGCCCCATCCCTGCCACGCCCTTACAACGCCACCCCGTATACTAGCGCGCCTTCACCCCAGCCTCACCCCTTTCAATAGCCCTGGGTCACGTGACGGAGTGGGGAAGGGTGGTATACGGTCCCTTGTGCATGGGAAAGGAAGGGTGATAGAAGGGAAGAAGTGGCAGGGAGTTGGGGTAAGGCTGGGGTGATGTGGGTAGGTTAAGAGTGGTTAGGTGGGGTGATACAGAAGAGAAGGGTTAGGGTGCACGATGGGGGTGATGCGCTGGGGGGGAGAGAGAGAGAGAGAGAGAGAGAGAGAGAGAGAGAGAGAGAGAGAGAGAGAGAGAGAGAGAGAGAGAGAGAGAGAGAGAGAGAGACTGTGAGTGTGGAACGGGACCTTCGTTATTGGGAGAGGGAAGGACGGAGAGGGCGGAGAGGCGGGAGGGAGACAAGGAAGGGAGGGGAGGGAGGGAAGGAGGGAGGGAGGTGTTGCAAGGTTGAGTTCAAGGCATTAAGTCTGTTGGTGCCGGCGGTGGAGGGAGGGAGGGAGGGAGAGAGGGAGAGGGAGAGGGAGATGGAGAGGTAGGTTTATTCTGATACATTGGACTAAAATAAGACTGTTTGAATGACTGGAGGGAGACTAGTACAATGACTTACTGACTGGCGGAATGGTGAAAGAAAATATTAAACTGTATTAGACTGAATGAAAGACTTAGAACTGGGGAAGCTGGCGACTGAATGACAGAGAGAGAGAGAGAGACTGACTGATGAGATGGGTGACTCATGGACTGAATGAACAGCAGACTGACTGACTGAGAGGGAAGGGAGGGCAGGGTTTTGTCGAGGCAGCTGGCTGATGATTAGCTGACTGGTGCTTGATAGGGAGGAGGAGGAGGAGGAGGAGGAGGAGGAGGAGGAGGAGGAGGAGGAGGACTATAGTAATGTCTGGTTGGGTAGTGGTTGCTGGTAAAAAGGAAGAGAAGGAGGAGGAGGAGGAGGAGGAGGAGGAGGAGGAGGAGGAGGAGGAGGAGGAGGAGGAGGAGGAGGAGGAGGAGGAGGAGGAGGAGGAGGAGGAGGAGGAGGAGGAGGACTAGGAAGAGGATGGAAGACTCACCCAACCACGCACTCCATTATCTATGACGGGTTGCATCTTTGATATTAAACATCCTTCCTTATCATCCTTGTTAACTACAGGATGACGCCTAGACTCCTCCCCCTGCCCCCAAATCAACACCCTCCCAACACCCCTCCCTCGCTAAGTGTGGTGGAATGCGCGGCAGGGAAGCTGAATGTCGCCGAGTGGCAGGCGGGTGGATGAAAGGGCGCGAGTGGAGATGATGAGGGCGGGAGAACACGACAGGATAAAGAAGGGAGATAGCGCAGTTACTGTACACACGAGGCAGGAATCCGATCGACGAGGAGGAGGAGGAGGAGGAGGAAAAAGCAGAGTCGAGATACACAGAAGAGAAAAAATTCCTGAGTACAGTACAAAAAGCGGTAAGGGCACAGCTGCAAGACGAGGAGGAAGAGGAGGAGGAGGAGGAGGAGGAGCCCACACCGTCCTTGGCGGTCATGGACGAGTAAGCCCGCAGACTCTGGAAGGTCGAATGGCTGGTTGGCTGCTGGAGGAGAAGTGGTGGAGGGAGGGGAATGGACAGTAGGGGCTTATATTTCCTCTCCCTCCCTCCCTCTCTCTCTGTCTCTCTCTCTCTGTCTCTCTCTCAGTACACAAGGACGGGAGAGGCAACCGCGGGACGCACTGACGGGATTCACCTGCATTCCTTCCCTCATACCCGCGCCAAGACAAAGACAAACTGGTAAAAAAAAAAAAAAAAAAGGCGCCTCTTGCTCACCTGCCTCCCTCCCTCCTCTTCCTCCCGATCACCTGCCCCCCCCTCCTCCTCCTCCCTACAGACCCACCTGGATTGTGAGGAACCACCACCACAAGGCCGAGAAGGACGGGAACTTAGGGTCCATTCGTGTGTGTGTGTGTGTGTGTGTGTGTGTGTGTGTGTGTGTGTGTGTGTGTGTGTGTGTGTGTGTGTGTGTGTGTGTGTGTGTGTGTGTGTGTGAGATCGTGATGAAGGAGCTGATTTTAACTCTCTCTCTCTCTCTCTCTCTCTCTCTCTCTCTCTCTCTCTCTCTCTCTCTCTCTCTAAAGCACGGCAGTAACAGAAAGAAACATAAAAATAACAAAACAGAGAGAAAAATACAAAAAATACAGAAAAACGAGCAGAAAGTCGACAAATACACACACACACACACACACACACACACACACACACACACACACACACGAGGAAGGAAAAGCAGGATTAATAGATAAGACACACTGAGGAGTCGGGAGGAGGGGAAGGGGAAAGAACACATGACAAGGTAGGGGATGATAGGTATGAGGAGCAGAGGGCATGACGAGACGGGACGTTAAAGGGAACATGGCAGGGAGTCGGGCAGGGGAGCATGACTAAATGAGGGCCAAAGAGGAATTAGACACGGGCTGTTAGGTTGTGCAGGGACTAAGAGTTAACTGAGTAGGCCTGAAGGGCGGCGAGAAGGCAGGTACGGCTTGGATACACTGGGGCTGCGTGGAAAGGGGCTTAAGTGTATTCAGTGTGCTGTGCTGTGGGGCTAGTAAGTGGAGAGAGTGTACTGGTATGCTTATCTACACTTATCTACACTAGGGATTGATTCTTTTACGGATATTTTTGAGTAGTAAAGAAAATAGTGTGGCGTGAGAGTATTTGAGTTACTATTAAGGTGTATCTATACTGGTGGGGATAATCTTCGAGGGCTGGTGTAGCGTGAAAGAAGACCAACACTTGAGTTTTCTACACTGAGGCTGTTTTGTGGGGGGATAAAGACCAGTAGTGTATTGCAAGGGACTAGTACTGAAGTGGCTAAGTACGAAAAAAGCGAAATTGATCTACATTTGAACCGTTTCCAGAGGTACAGAGAGCAACAAGGAACAATAAGATCTAATACTTCAAACGGTTCTCCAACTATATAATAAAATCTATCTACACTGAAGCTGTGTTGCCAAGTAAGGAGGCTATAGTGAAGTGGGACAAGACACAAACACTACGGATGGCTACGCTGACCTACAGAGACCTACAGAACCTACATTTGGGCGGCTTTTGCGGGAGTCAGAAGGGAGATATTGAGAGACACGAGGATAAATGGCTGTGTAGTGCTAATATCTATCCTGGGGTTGTCTTTTTTGGGGGATGGAGACTGGTGTGGCGTGGCAAGGGCTGGTGTGGCGTGGCAGGGGCTGGTGTAGAGGAGGGAGCGACTAACAGACTCCACGACCCAGCCTTCGACACCATTACAGGGTTAATCAATACGGCGATGGCGGCGGCCTGGAGAGAGTACAGCGAGGAGAGAGAGAGAGAGAGAGAGAGAGAGAGAGAGAGAGAGAGAGAGAGAGAGAGAGAGAGAGAGAGAGAGAGAGAGAGAGAGAGAGAGAGAGAGAGAGAGAGAGAGAGAGAGAGAGAGAAAAGTAAAACCAAACACAAACACACACAAACACAAACATACACACACGAGAGAGAGAGAGAGAGAGAGAGAGAGAGAGAGAGAGAGAGAGAGAGAGAGAGAGAGAGAGAGAGAGAGAGAGAGAGAGAGAGAGAGAGAGAGCAAAGACCCAACACCAAAAACTCCTGCAGCAGCGGCGGGAGACTTAAGGGAACCGGAAGGAAAATATTGAAGAATCACCTAAGAAAGGATTACGTCACTTACTCTGCCTCAACTTTCCTCCCTCCCCCCTTACGTCCTCCTCCTCCTCCTCCTCCTCTTCCCCCACCCCCACGATCTCTCTCACACAAAATATAGCTAAACTTGAAAGCGGACGGGACGGGACAACTTGGAGGAGGAGGAGGAGGAGGATAGGTAGTGGAGGAGGAGGAAGAAGAGGAGGAGGAGTTGGAGGGTATAAAATATGTGATAACTTGTTAGATTTACGGCCTTGTCCAGAGTAAATTTTAAAACTGTCTCAGGAGCGGTATTTCACGTGACGGTGTGTGTTGGTGAGGCTGAGTGGCGCAGAGAGAGAGAGAGAGAGAGAGAGAGAGAGAGAAGCTTTGAGTGTATAGCAGGTTGGGAAAAAAGAAAAAGTGGTGGTGGGTGATGACTTCTTGGTGGTGGTGGTGGTGGTGGTGTTGGGTGAAGAATTTCTTTAGTACAGTACGTATCTTTTCCTTCCTCTCCCTTCCTATCCCCAGGTTTTCAAGTATGACGTTAATGTGTTGTTGATTACACCTGGAGATATACGACTGTGAGAGTAGTGGTGGTGGTGGTAGTGGTGTGGATAGGCGTGTGGCTGGGGTGGGTGAATGTCGTGTGTGTGCGTGTGTGTGTGTGGGTGAAGATGGCTGACAGAAGAGACGGAAATGGAGGGGAGGGAAGTGATGGTGATGAAAGAACCAAAGGGGGAAGGAAAAAGGGAAAACGAAGAGAAGGGAGGGGGGAAGTAAAAGGAAAGTAGAGGCAGTGGTAGTGGTGGTGGCGGTGGTGGTGATGGTGATGGCGGGTGGAAATGGAATGGAAGGGAAGGCGAGGTGGTGTGGAGGGTTCAGATGGAGTGGAAGGAGGTTATGTAGGTGGTGATGGTGGTGGTGGTGGAATGTGGATGGAACAGAAAAAAAGAAAAGAGAAAAGAGAAAGAGAGAAAAAAAGATAGAGAAATAAACGACAATATCAACATACTACAAGAATGAGATAGCAAACAAACAAGCGGATCAAACTCCTTATCATTACCGCCACCGTGAAAATTAAAAAGGAAAGGGATAAACAAACAAACAAACAAACAAACAAGCAAACACGAGACAGGAAAACAATGAATTCTATGGAAAACGAAAGGTGGCAGACAGGAAAGTACTAAAACAAGGGTGAGGGAAAGAAAAATTCTCTCTCTCTCTCTCTCTCTCTCTCTCTCTCTCTCTCTCTCTCTCTCTCTCTCTCTCTCTCTCTCTCTCTCTCTCTCTCTCTCTCTGCATAGTCTCACAAAGGCTATGCAAACAAGACACCGATAAATTTGGAACCAAAGGAAGATGAACGGCGCATGAAGGCAAGAGATAAAAAATGGGAATACTAACACGCTCAGGAAGAAAACGGGCTGTGAATGCAGTAAGCTATCACAGGCGCGAGGTGTGGCCGTGTGCAGAGCTACATTTTGACAACCATGACCAGGAAGTGAAGGTACTTACGTGTGTGTGTGTGTGTGTGTGTGTGTGTGTGTGTGTGTGTGTGTGTGTGTGTGTGTGTGTGTGTAATGCCCTATGAACTTCTCAATTACAATTCACACGCATATAATTACCACGTAACAAGGTAATTGCACAGGTACGTATACTAACAGTCTTATCTTTTAGAGTTTATGTACAATGCCATCATAATAACTAATGGTTTTATTCTTTCCTAAGCTGCTCTGTTAGAAGTCTCCTATGTACATAACGGGAAAGATTTGACTGACTTTCTGTTCTGTTACATTTCCTTTTACGCGAGTTAGTAAAGAGCCACCTGGGTTATCTATTGTGAGAACGCTTGTTAAAAGGAGAGACAGGTGTACATATTGATAAAAGAAAATATATAATGCAGAGGTTTCTTGCTCTCTTCTCCTTTTTCTGGAGGTGTAGGTAAAGATTCCCTTAAACTATTGTAAGAAGAGACTTTGACTGTGTGTGTGTGTGTGTGGTAGACTTTGGGCGGTGACTGGGTAACAGCAGTAAATGGTTAAATACACAAGTAGATTTATTAATAACCAATGATCGATCACATATTGCTGCAAAACCACAAGTAACATATAAATTAAACTAAATATAACAATGCAAGCCAACACCACAGACATTTGGTGAGGCTGTGCTGGGATGAGTAATGGAGCGGTGGTGGGGGGGGCTTGGTGGGGGTGAGAAGAGGAAAGGAGAGGAGAGAAGCTGCTGAAGGCTCTGTTGTGTCTAGCCCCGCCCCACCCCCACCCCCAACCCCACCTCGCCCACCCCGCCCTCCCGTCCATCATCACCTACTCATCATACCAAAGCAGGATCTAGCAAGTATGCATGTAGTTTAATACAAGACGTGACAGATATCTCTCTCTCTCTCTCTCTCTCTCTCTCTCTCTCTCTCTCTCTCTCTCTCTCTCTCTCTCTCTCTCTCTCTCTCTCTCTCTCTCTCTCTCAGCAGCATGAACCCTCTTAAGGTGCCAATTAGTGGGCATGGAGGCGCTCCTGGGAAGTTGAGCAGAACTTTGTAAAACACCGAAAGGATTCTCCCTTAGGGGCATCACGTGACACCCCGGCCAGGAGGAGGAGGAGGAGCAGGAGGAATACAAAAAAAGGAGGAGGAGGAGGAGGTAATGATAATAGTTAGACAGGTCAGAAAAAGAGGAAACACAAAGGAAACAGACTGAAATTGACAAAGGAAAGAAATACAGAGTGACGTGAAAGAAGCAGAAGGAAGGGAAGTGTTGAGGAGCGAAGGGATGGAAAGGAGGGAGGGATGGACAGGAGGGAGGCAGGGATGGAAAGAGGGAGGGAAGGAAGGATCGCGAGTGAGAGAGAAACTTGGCTGTCTTGTTAAAATTAAATATCTCTCCACCTTCATGTCTGTATCTCTCTCTCTCTCTCTCTCTCTCTCTCTCTCTCTCTCTCTCTCTCTCTCTCTCTCGTAACATTATAACTACATTTACTGCACGCATATCCTTTGGCTGAAGAATAATACCAACAACAACAACAACAACAACAACAACAACAACAACAACAACAGTAATAATAATAGTAGCAGCAACCAACAATAACAAAACAAAAGGAAAACAACAAAACATAACAACAACAACAGCAGAGCATGCAAAACAAGCAGAGACAGGAGGAGGAGGAGGAGGAGGAGGAGGAGGAGGAGGAGGAGGAGGAGGAGGAGGAGGAGGGGTGCGTGATGACGAATGTTGTTCCCACCATCAGTGTGATGAGGGAGAATTATTCCCATCACGAAGTTCTGTGTCATTCTCGTAACTGTCACTTATTCCCACTAGCCAGATCCAACTTACTCACAC